>NC_057801.1:617206802-617506802 GCF_018294505.1 Triticum aestivum
CAGACGCCCGACCGTGGCATTTCTTTTAAAGCCCTTTATGTGGTGTCGCTCAGACGCCCGACTGTGGCATTTCTTTTAAAGCCCTTTATGTGGTGTCGCTCAGACGCCCGACTGTGGCATTTCTTTTAAAGCCCTTTATGTGGTGTCGCTCAAACGCCCGATTGTGGCATTTCTTTTAAAGCCCTTTTTGTGGTGTCGCTCGGACGCCCGACTGTGGCATTTCTTTTAAAGCCCTTTATGTGGTGTCGCTCAGACGCCCGACTGTGGCATTTCTTTTAAAGCCCTTTATGTGGTGTCGCTAAGACGCCCGACTGTGGCATTGCTTGTTACTTGTTTCATAAATTTTTATACTACCATGTTATTGCATTTTATAAATAACTTGCTTGCACGCATCAGGGTTTCATTTATCTTTTGTGACTGACGTCATGAGCATAAAATATTTTCAGCACATCATTGTTATATTATACCTGTGTTCATAATGTTTGCGAGTACATTCAAAGTACTCACTGGCTCGTCCCTGGCTATTGTCTTCGCCAGATTTTCTTGCACGGAGAGGAGCGACGCGATGCCAGCCCCGGAACCCACTCAATGGAGATAGCAGCCTCGCGAAGATAGGAATTAACCTGGTCAGCTGTTCCCGTGGGAAATGGAGTCCCATAGACACTGATGTTTCACAACCCGCTTCTGCCATCAACCACTAGAAACCCTTTGTTGTACTCACAGGACAGAATGGTCTTGTACTACATATTTTGTATTTTTCTTGGAATTTCTGTATCAAGTTGGAGCCTCATCAGCTAACAGTAATCCTGGGGCTGATGAGCACGACGGTCTTTTCTGGAAATTTATTACCCGGAAAACCGGTCGTGACACGAGTGGAGACCAAACCTCCCACTTGGGGGCTTAGCTGCAGCCCAGTGCTCGCCTAAGCTTTTGAAAAATCCTACCAAGTGGAGAGCAAACCTCCCACTCGGGGGCTTAGCTGCAGCCCAGTGCTCGCCTAAGTTTTTGAAAATCCTACCGAGTGGAGAGCAAACCTCCCACTCGGGGGCTTAGCTGCAGCCCAGTGCTCGCCTAAGCTTTTGAAAAATCCTACCGAGTGGAGAGCAGACCTCTCACTCGCAGGCTTAGCTGTAGCCCAGTGCTCGCCTAAGTTTTTGAAAATCCTACCGAGTGGAGAGCAAACCTCCCACTCGGGGGTTTAGCTGCAGCCCAGTGCTCGCCTAAGCTTTTGAAAAATCCTATCGAGTGGAGAGCAGACCTCTCACTCGGAGGCTTAGCTGCAGCCCAGTGCTCGCCTAAGTTTTTGAAAATCCTACCGAGTGGAGAGCAGACCTCCCACTCGGGGGCTTAGCTGCAGCCCAGTGCTCGCTTAGGTGTATTGGGGAACAAGTCGATTGCAATGAGCACCTCGCTTTAGCCTGCAAAAGACACCTCAAACCAAATGCAAACATATTCAACGTCAAATCCAAGTTCGGATAACACCTAATGGAACCAAAAGTGCTCAGGCGCTAAGCCTGTTAAGGTTTGTCGGTTACAAAACTCACTCGGCATACCGAGGCAAATTTAAAGTATCAAGCTCAAAAGTTTTTTACCCCTCCTGTGGAGGGCTGGAAGGTGCAACAAACTCATCCAGGTCGATTCCATCTACAATCCGAGTGGCAGCGGCGATGAAGGTCTCCATGAAAGATCGGAAATCATGCTTCTTGGTGTTAACCACCCTAAGGGCCGCCAGCTTGTCCTCTCGTGCATCCTTGAAGTGAACGCGGACCAGAGACAGAGCAACATCCGCGCCACACCTGGCAGAAGACTTCTTCCACTCCTGCACTCGACTTGGGACCTCGTTCGGTCAAGTCATCAGAGACTCGAGGTCGTTCTGGAGCGTCTCTCTTGGCCAGAGTGTTGCGTCGATGCGAGAAGTTGCGACCTTTAGCCTTGCGAGATAGTCGACGACAGCAGCAACGCGAGAATCAAGCCGGAGCACATTCATGGCGACTTCATCTTTCACGGGGGAGTTGATGGGATCCAGGTTTATTTCCAGTCGACCAATCTCCTCGTCAAAGTTCTGGCAAAATTCTGCAAGCACAACCATCGAGTCAAGACAACAGTCGGAGATCACAGTTAAAATGTCTGTTTGATATAAAAGATTACCTTCAAGCATGAGGAATTGCTTCTTGGCGAGTCCACCCAGATAAGCCTTAGATCGTTCTTCTTTCCCACCAACTCACTGGCCTTGTCATTCAGGGCAATCTTGTCACTTTTCAGTCGACTGACATCCTTGTTGGCAGCATCAAGAGCAGCTTTCAGATTGGTGTTTTCTTCTTCAAGCTTGGTGACTGAAGCCAGCTTCTCATCTGCGAGCTTGGTCTTCTCTAAATCCGCTTTCTGCATCTCAGCCAAGTCAAGGTCTTTCTTCTTCAGGGCATCGCTCACTTTGTCTGCAAAGTTACAATGAGATCAGACTCTGAAACAAACGAGAGGCAAAGGCAGTCGTCGAAGGCCTCACCAAACATACCTTTAGCTTCCTCCTTTGCCTTCATTAGGTTCTCTTGGGTGAGTTTCAGATCAAGCTCGAGCTGGATGTGTTTGTTCTCCAACTCAGTATAACGAGCCGCAAGGTCACAGGATTTCTACGAAGAACCAATCGACAGATGTCAAAGACAATTCACTTCCGAGTGACTAAGGAAAAATCATAGCGTTTCTAAGACTATGGCCGAATACAAACATTCGACCATAGTCTCGGGGACTACACCCAGTGGGTGCACTCAGCGTGCCCCCACTAGTTTCATCAGTTAGAGTCGACCAGTCGACCAAAAACAAAAAAAAACAGGAGGTGTTCTTCAGACTATAGTCGACTGCCAGTAGTCGACCACAGTCTCGGGGACTACACCCAGTGGGTGCACTCAGCGTGCCCCCACCGGTCTATGAATCTATTTGACCTAGTCGAGTAAGGAAAAAACTTAAGACATAAAGACTATGGTCGACTGCCAGCAGTCCACCATAGCCTTGGGGACTACACCCAGTGGGTGCACTCAGCGTGCCCCCACTAACCCGGAATTTCAATCGACACACCCAGTGGGTGTAGGACCAACTCTAGGAATTTCAGAAAGAAGAGTTTTCAGATATCATATCCTAATAGAACAGGCAGTGACCGACTGACCTGAACATTACTCTGAAGAGATGAACTGGCGTCATAGGCTGCCTGGCTGGCTTCTTGGATTGCCTTCACTTGCTCCATCATGACCCCCTCTTGGCGTATTGCTTCTTTAGCAGCACTAGCTTGGTCTTCTGGGACGTGGTAGGTTGAGAAAAGCGAGGGTTGAGCAGCACTCGACGATGAAAGACGAGCACTCGTCAACGGCACCGCAAAGGTTATGGTAGGCCGAGTGACATTGTCTCCCTCCACGACCAATGTCTCGGGTGCTGGCATGTCCTGAGTCGCCTTGCCAGCAGACGCTTTCTTGTTCCTTCTCTGCCTCAGTGGTTCCTCGTCGTCGTCGTCGGGAAGGTCGATAACGACGTTAGATGAAGCTGCAGAAAAAGAATCAAAATTAGAGACAAGGAGCCAATCGACTGAAGACGGAACTACAAGAGTCATACCAAGTTTCGAAGTAACAGCATCCTCCATCTCCTGATCTTCAGCTCTGACTGAGGTATCCGAAGTAGCAGCACTGCAGTTCCAAAAGTCAGTCGATTAGCTCATGAGTCGACCAAGAATAAGTTCATGTGGAACAGACAAACCCAAGCTACACCATTACCCTGAGATAGTGGGGATCACCATCTTCATCTTCGGCAAGACCTTCACCGACTTCGACGGCACCACTCGAGATTGCTTCGGAGCTTTCTCAGTCGGCACCGGAGAAGTAGTGCGAGGACGGTTGGACGACTGCGTGATGGTTGCAACCCCCTTACCACGCTCGGCCGCGGGATCATGGACAAGCTTCGAGCGTCTTTCCGAGCGAGGAGGTACAACTTCCTCCTCCTCCTCCTCCTCCTCTTCCTCCTCACCAGAGTCATCACCCTCATCATTGTCGTCAGCATCCGAATCCCACTCCTCCGGGCTTTCGCCCCCACTTCCTTCCTCACTCGAACCTCGATCCATTCGCGGGCTAATGATGAAGTCATGTACCTAGGGTAGGGTCATGGACCTATCTAAGGTACCCTACCCAAGGACATCCTTAGAATAAGCTACCTTCCAGTCGACCAAGAGGGACTTCACTCGACGAACTCAAGGACACTCGACGATGAAGATAGCCACTCGACCATGAAGCTAACCACTCAACGGCCAGGAGACCTAAAGTTACCCAGCACACAACGGTCTGTCATTAAGTAGCTTTAATAGTCTTCATGGCAGTTTATGAGGGCGTTACCAGTAACCCCCTGTCTTAATGTACTTTAAACCCTGCATAACTGAGGGCCGGAGGGGTCTGGCGAACTCTATATAAGCCACCCCCCTCCTCAGTGTAAAGGGTTCGCACCCCTGTAACTCATATACACAGAAACCAGTCGACCGCCTCCGGGCTCCGAGACGTAGGGCTATTACTTCCTCCGAGAAGGGCCTGAACTCGTAAAACACTCGTGTGTACAACTACTCCATAGCTAGGATCTTGCCTCTCCATACCTACCCCCCCATTCTACTGTCAGACTTAGAACCACGACAGCGGGTCCTGCCAGCGATCCTCGCGAGGTTGGTCGCGCCACCCTTGGCGCGGGCCATGGTCTTCCCAACGTCCTGCGTTCCTTCCTCCTCCTTGGCCGTAGCCCCAATCGCTGCGGTCGGGACGTCTGCCGACCCTTCCTTCACGCACGGCCCGGAGCTCTTGGCATTCATTGGTGTTGTGGGTGTGGAGGTCGTGGTACATGCAGTACCGACTGCCCTTGGAGGATTCGGGCTGATCTCTGCCCCGCTTGGTGTCTGGCTCTGCCGCGAGTACGGCAGTCCCCTTGCGCTTCACGTCCTTGGCCTTGGGCTTCTTCTCTTCTGGGTCCGCAGCAGGCATCTCGAGGAGGGAGAGGCGTCCCTCCTCAGCCCTGGCGCACTTGGTCGCCAAGTTGAACAGCTCCAAGGAGGTGCACAGGTCTTCATGCATCGCCAGCTCCTCCTTCATCTTGACATCGCGCACACCATCGGAGAAGGCTGAGATGATGGCCTCCTCCGTCACCCTGGGGATCTTAAGGCGCGCGTTGTTGAAGCACTGGATGTACTTCTGCAGGGTTTCCCTTGGTTGCTGCTTGATACCGCGCATGTCGCTCACGGCGGGTGGCCGGTCGCGGGTACCCTGGAAGTTGGCGATGAAGCGGGTGCGCATCTCGTCCTAGGAGGAGATCGTGCTTGGGGCCAGATTCAGGAGCCAGGTGCGGGCTCCGTCCTTGAGCGCCATGGGAAACCAGTTTTCCATGACTTTTTTGTCTCCGTTGGTAGCCTCGATGCCCAACTCATAGAGCTGAAGGAACTTCTGCAGGGTCAGTCGTGCCATCGTAGCGAGGAGGCAGGTCTGGCTTGAACTTGTCGGGCCACGCGACACTGTGCAGCTCGGAGGTGAAGGTGCGGCAGCCTGCTGTTGCCACAGGAGGCCTGGGGCGACGAAGAGCCTGGTCCTGTGGGTCCCCATGCGCCGCGGGTGGAGGCAGCGCAGGGTCTTGACGTGCTAGAGCAGGGAGCGCTCAGGCAGCTTCTCGAGGGCGAGGGACCTCTTGGCAGCTCTGCTCTTGCCGCGCTGGCGCCTGACGGAGCGGGTTCCGCCCAGGGGCCGCGCGCCTTGGGACCAGGGCGCCTTCTTGAGGTGGAGTCGGCTGAGGCGCCCCAGGAGCTTCATTGCCCGCGCAGGGTGGGGCGCGGTGCAGCGAGAAGGATGGCGCGGGGGAGCCCCCGGCTGCGCAGACGAGTTCGGCGACTCGGTCGAGCCACTCTTCGTAGACGTCATCGATGGGACGGTAGCGCAGGAGCTCGTTTGCCATGATGAGCGCAGCTCGGGCCTCCATGGCCGCGCGGGGCGCGCATGACGAAGAACCAGCGGGGGTGAGCGAGGGTGTGGCAGTGCGGCCGTCCCGCCTCATGGATGGGTGTTGGGACGATGCTTGATGTTCATTCCCCATCGGGCCGGTGGCAGCGTTGACGGCAGGTGACGGGGAACGACGAGGGCGCCCGCCGATGGGAGCCGTCTGGGCGACGTGTGAAGCGAGGGCGGCTCGGCGCTCGGCGCGAGCCTGACGAGCGTCAGACATGATTGCGGTGGTCGGAGAAGAACAAGACGACGGAAGGCAAATTCCGGCGCACCCCTACCTGGTGCGCCAAATGTCGGATTTCGGGTTCTGGCAGACCCTTGAGGTTCGAACACTGGGGTGCACGTGAAGATTCAACCCTCTGCCTGCCTGTTCCTCGCCGAATCACTAGGATCTAAACTACCAAACAGGATAACACAAGAGACACAAGATTTATACTGGTTCAGGCCACCATTGTGGTGTAATACCCTACTCCAGTGTGTGGTGTGGTGGATTGCCTCTTGGGCTGATGATGAACAATATAAGGAAGAACAGCCTCAAGAGGGTCTGTTCTTGGCTGGTGCGACGAACTGCTAGGAGGAGTTCAATCGCTCTATCTACTGGTTTCTTGGTGAGGATCCCAATTGCTAGGTCAGGTCCAGATGCCCTACCCTGGGGGTGGCTAGTCCTATTTATAGGCAAAGGCCATGGGCCTCTTCCCAAATATTGAGCGGGAAGGGCGCCAACAATTGGCCATTTTGAAGGGGAACAACGGGTACACTTATCCTGACCAAAGTTGGTCCTCGCCTATCAAAGGCTCTGCTGGTGACGCCTGTTTGGGCTCCACAATGACTTCTCCCCTGCCGTTGGGCTGGTCTTGGTCTCGTTGCACCGAAATGGATGCCTTTGCTTGGTGCTCCCGCCTGCGCTTGCTCCCTTTGCACCAAAGAGGAAAGGAGGTTACTGCGCGGGCTGGCGCCCGACTGGCGCCCTTGGTCGTCATGGCTTGCGTCATGGGCACCTCGCGAGGTGCCCCGCCTTGAACTCTCCGCCTCCTCACGAGCCCACCTGATGAGGCCGTGCCTGAGGAAGCTCCTTGTCGTCCGCCCCGCGAGGCTTGGCCCCTCGCAAGGGTCTTGAGCTTGTGTTGATGAAGATGGGTTGTGCAGGGCCTCCCTTGAGCCATGCTGCAGGCCGCAGGCAGGCAAGTCTGGGGACCCCCGTTCCCAGAACGCCGACAGTTGGATGATTGGCCTTTGTCATCTTCCCAGCTTCATAGGCTCCGCATAAGTGATCCTTGAGGAATTTGACATTCTCGATGCCAATGACATGCTTCTTCTTCGCGAGCGTGTGCAGATTCCTCATGCCAGCATGACCAAGTCGTCAATGCCATAGCCAGCCTTCTGAAGCTTTTGCAAGTAAGCATACGGCCAGTTGTGGTCCTGTAGAGAAATCAACAATGTACAAGTCTCCTCTCCTAAAGCCTTCGAAGACTTTGGAATTGTCAGCTTCCATGATCACAACACAATGATACTTGCCAGAAACAACAACCATATCAAGATCACAAAGCATTGAGACAGACATGAGGTTGTAACCTAAGGACTCAACAAGCATGACTTTGTCCATGTGTATGTCCTTAGAGATTGCAACCTAACCTAGACCCAATACCTGACTTTTGCCTTTGTCAGCAAAGATGATATGCTTCAGATGTGACGGTGATAAAGGAGCATCCATCAATAGATTCTTGTCACCAGTCATGTGATTTGTACACCCACTATCGAGGACCCACTCATTTTCTTTGGGTTGATCATCCTGCAGATGAATTAGTGCAGCTTACAATCTCATATACTTCATCAGTGAAGAATATGACATCAATATCATCAGATCAATTTCTTTGAGCAATTAAAACAGATAAGCTGTTAGGAGGACGTGTGAAATGAACGTTCATTTCATCATGATTAGCCTGCATCCTATCAGGCACTGTTCAGGTCTCCAGCAAATTCTTCAGTCGTTTTGAGCACGACTTGAGACCTGACCCTGCATAAGAGATTAGTTCTTTTTCTTCACCACCCACATCTGGAGGGGTGGCAAAGAATTCATCACTCTGCGAGCACCATATGAGAAAGGTGGCATAGACGCCAGTCCACTTCGTTTCACATAAGAGGGATTAGGGTAAGCATATGAATAAGCAAAGAAATTCTTCGAGGACTTATGAACATAATGATTTGAAGAATAATGCACATACTCATAGCCCTTAGCTCTACCCTGTGAAACAGAAGGGTTAGCATGATGATGGTCATATGAGGACTTTGATCCTTTTGAGGAATTTGATCCACGTGAGGAATTTAGTCCACTTGAGGACTTGGATCCATATGAAGAATTTGGTTCATATGAAGAAGTTGATCTGGGGTTCCTTTTCTTCACAGGTGGTGTCATGAGGACATTCACTTGAAGATTTTCAAGGCAACTTTTGGGAACCCAGATTTTCTTCATAGGGGAACCGTTCCTGCAGTTAGTCCCAACATATCTAGCAAATACTTCACCATTATGATTTTTGAACAGTTTATAGTTAGAGTCAAATGACTCATCAGAAGAATGAGGAGATTCACATGTAAAGCCAGATAAGTTGGATGGATCAACTGGAGGTCCCTTTGCAGCAACCCATGAAGTTTTGGGGTACTGCTCGGGCTTCCAATATGTTCCATCAGCATTGAGTTTCCTTTCAAAGGCAATACCCTCTTTCCTAGGGTTTTTATTGAGGATCTGCTTTTTGAGCACATCACAAAGAGTCTGATGCCCTTTGAGGCTTTTGTACATGCCTGTCATGTACAATTCCTTCAACCCTGCATCATTAGTGATACTTGCATTGTCCTCAGATAAGGAATTAGTGATAGCAGAGACATATGAAGAATTTGTAGCATTTGAAGCATTTGAACATTCAGATGAAGAATTAGCAGTTTCACGTTCAGTACACTTCAGACATGGAGGAACAAATTCTTCCTGGGTAGCACTGGTTTGTTGAGCAAGTAATGAATCGTGCTCCTTCTGAAGATCTTCATAATCCACTCTTAGCTTTTCAAGATCTTGCTTTCTTTGAAGAGATTCATAAGAAAGCTTCTCATGATTAGACAAGAGAGTATTATGATGATCTTGAAGGGCGTCAAACTTGGATTGAAGTCTCTGAAGACTCTCAGCCAATGCTTTAGACTGATCCATGTCTTCACCCAACATATCATCGCTCTTATTAAGCATGTATTGAACTTTTTCCAAAGCTCTTTGTTGTTTAGTGGCAAGGGAAGCAAGTTTGACATAGCTGGGGCCAAATTCATCACATGATTCATCATCACTAGATTTGGAAAGGTAGCATTCAGTTACCTTGGCACCCTCTGCCATGAGGCACGGTGAAGAGGATGACGATTCAGGTGCGAAAGTCATCTCTTTGAGAGAATCCTTGTAATCCTCAAACCAAGGATCATGTCGAGTACGATGACCTTCATAGACCTCAGAAAGCCGGTCCCATATTAGCTTCGCGTGATTGAGGTGCATGACGTTCCTGAACTAATTTCGGGATAGACAGGAGCAGATGACATCCTTTGTCGTGAGGTTCAGTAGAGTGTACTTGCGAATGTCATCAGCCTCCGCCATCTTGCATAGATCGGTAAGACCAATCTCAGTGGCGGTCCACAGTTCGCTGTCCATAGCCATGAGTCGCTTCTTCATCATGGCCTTCCACCAAGGATACTCATGACCGTCAAAGATGGGGCAGGATACGTTCCTCAATCCTGCAGTCGACATAACTAAAACTCCAGGTGGTTAAACCAAAATCACATAGAACAAGGGAGAACCTGGCTCTGATACCAATTGAAAGTGCGTTATATCGACTAGAGGGGGGTGAATAGGCCATTTTTATGAATTCTTCACTGAGGAATTTGCTGGTGAGGAAATTCCTAAATGAAGAACTACTAGCAGCGGAATAAGTACTCAGAAGTAAACATAACAGAACACATGCATAGTCATCATAACGAAATGAAGACAAACACAGAGTACAGAAAGCGTAAACACAGGATAACACAAGGAAGAAGACGGACAGACTGAAGAAATAGAACTGAGGATATTGAGAAAGTCTTCAGTCAATGTCTTCAGACAGATATGAACAGGCACACAACAACATACATGAGGAAATGAAAGAGTTGAGGAGATAGAACAAGTTAGCTCGGTGAAGACAATGATTTGGTAGACCAGTTCCAACTGCTGTCTCAGTTGTACATCTGGTTGGAGCGACTGAGTATTTAAACTCGAGGACACCCAGTCCTGGACACACAGTCCTCACCGTATTCTCCTTGAGCTAAGGTCACACAGACCTCTCCCAATCACTCGTGGTAAGTCTTCAGGTGACTTCTGAACCTTCACAAACTCGGTCACTCGGCGATCCACAATTCCTCTTGGATGCTCTAGACCTTGACGCCTAACCGTCTAGAAGAAGCACAGTCTTCAAAGGAAACAAGCGTCGGATCCACGCAGGATCAATCTCTTCAGTGATGCTCATTCACTTTGGGTTTGTAGGTGTTGGGTTTTGGGTTTTCCTCACTTGATGATTTTTTCTCAAAGTCCTCGGAGGATGGGATGCTCTCAATTTACAAGTGTCAGTTTCTCTCGGAGCAGCCAACCAGCTAGTGGTTGTGGGGCGGCTATTTATAGCCTAGGGAGCAGCCCGACATGATAAGACATAAATGCCCTTGTCTGATATGACTGTTAGGTGGGTAGATATTTGGAACCGCTGGCGCATAGCACAGCAACGGTCGGAATTTTGACTATCAAAATCCTCAGGGCTATCATGTTCCTCACTGTGTAGGCAATTCACACTGGTGAATTCCTAACTCCTCAGTCAGAACAAATTCCTCAGAGACCAGAAGAACTTTGTCTCTGTCACTGAAGAATATGACTAAACTGTATGAGATTTCCAATGGCTTCACTCGAAGGGATTGGTAGGTGTAGGATTTTGAGTTAAGCATCACATGGAAATTTTTCCTTAGTATTTCCTCGACCCCTTTAATAGTACGGTGTTTCCTATGACTCAAGAAAGAGAAAAATGAAACTACGAAAACAAAAGTCTTCATGCTTCATGTTCCTCGAATGATTGCCTAGTCTTCAAGGTCACACCATTTTCTTCACTTTCAAAGTCTTCAGAAAGTCTTCAGAAATACAAAGTCTTCAGTTGAAGAACTTCATTTTTAGGGGTCGACTTTCTCTGTAAATATCAAACTCCTCATAGACTTATAGACCTGTGTACACTCACAAACGCATCAGTCCCTTAACCTATAAGTCTTCAATACACCAAAATCACTAAGGGGCACTAGATGCACTTACACATACCTACCTATGGATTGAGTAAGATCCTTCAAGTAAGTTGTCATGTTGCAAGCAATAAAAATTGCTATCTAAATATGTATGACTTATTAGTGCAGAGAAAATAAGCTTTGTACAATCTTGTTGTGGAAGTAATAAAAGCGACGGACTACATAATAAAGGTCCACATACAAGGGGCAATATAAAGTGACGTTCTTTTGCATTAAGATTTTGTGCATCCAACCCTAAATGCACATGACAACCTCTGCTTCCCTCTTCAAAGGGCCTATCTTTTACTTTATGTTTTTACTTTATGCTTGAGTCAAGGTGATCCTCACCTTTCCCTTTTTCATTTATCCTTTGGCAAGCTCCTCGTGTTTGAAAGATCATGATATATATATATATCCAATGGGATGTAAGTTAGCATGGGCTATTATTGTTGACATCACCTAAAGGTGAATACGTTGGGAGGCAACACAATAAGCCCCTATCTTTCTCAGTGTCCGGACGAAACTCCATAACCACAAGTACTGTGTGAGTGTTAGCAATTATAGAAGACTACAAGATAGTTGAGTATGTGAACTTGCCGAAAAGCTCTATTGTTGACTCTTTCTGATGTTGTGATAAATTGCAATTGCTTCAATGACTGAGATTATAGTTTGTTAGTTCTCAATGAAGTTTTTGAACCATACTTGACATTGTGAATTGATTGTTACTTGAGCATAAGAAATCATATGATAAAATCTATTTATGTTGCTATTATAAGAATGATCATGATGGCCTCATGTCCGTATTTTATTTTTATCGACACCTCTATCTCTAAACATATGGACATATTTTTCGATTTCGGCTTCCGCTCGAGGACAAGCGAGGTCTAAGCTTGGGGGAGTTGATACATCCATTTTGCATCATGCTTTTATATCAATATTTATTGCATTATGGGCTGTTATTACACATTATATCACAATACTTATACCTATTCTCTCTTATTTTACAAGGATTACCATGAAGAGGGGGAATGCCGGCAGCTGGAATTCTGGCTGGGAAAGGAGCAAACATTGGAAACCTATTCTGCACTGCTCCAAAAATCCTGAAACTCCACGAAACCTATTTTTGGAATTTATAAGAATTATTGAGCGGAAAAAATACACCAGGGGACCCACACCCTGGATGGGGGCGCCCCCCCTACTGGGCGCGCCCCTGTCTCCTGGGCCCCCTGGTGGCCCCCCGGTGTCCATCTTCTGCTATATGAGGGCTTTTACCCTGGAAAAAATCATGGGCAAGCTTATGGGACGAAACTCCGCCACTACAAGGTGGAACCTTGGCGGAACCAATCTAGGGCTCTGGCGGAGCTGTTCTGCCGGGGACACTTCCCTCCGGGAGGGGGAAATCATCACCAACGTCATCACTAACGATCCTCTCATCGGGAGGGGGTCAATCTCCATCAACATCTTCACCAGCACCATCTCCTCTCAAAACCCTAGTTCATCTCTTGTATCCAATCTTGTATCCAAACCACAAATTGGTACTAATGGGTTGCTAGTAGTGTTGATTACTCCTTGTAGTTGATGCTAATTGGTTTACTTGGTGGAAGATCATATGTTCAGATCCTTAATGCATATTATTACCCCTATGATTATGAACATGAATATACTTTGTGAGTAGTTACGTTTGTTCCTGAGGACATGGGTGAAGTCTTGCTATTAGTAGTCATGTGAATTTGGTATTCGTTCGATATTTTGATGAGATGTATGTTGTCTTTTCCTCTAGTGGTGTTATGTGAACGTCGACTACATGACACTTCACCATTATTTGGGCCTAGAGGAAGGCATTGGGAAGTAATAAGTAGATGATGGGTTGCTAGGGTGACAGAAGCTTAAACCCCAGTTTACGCGTTGTTTCGTTAGGGGCTGATTTGGATCCATATGTTTAATGTTGTGGTTAGGTTTACCTTAATACTTCTTTTGTAGTTGCGGATGCTTGCAACAGGGGTTAATCATAAGTGGGATGCCTGTCCAAGTAAGGGCAGTACCCAAGCACCGGTCCACCCACATATCAAATTATCAAAGTACCAAACGCGAATCATATGTATGTGAGGAAAACTAGCTTGACGATAATTCTCATGTGTCCTCGGGGGCTCCTTTCTCATTATTAGAAATTGTCCAGGCTTATCCTTTGCTACATAAAGGATTGGGCCACCTTGCTGCACTTTATTTACTTTCATTGCTTGTTACTCGTTACAATTTATCTTATCACAAAACTATCTATTACCTACAATTCCAGTGCTTGAAGAGAAAACCTTACTGAAAACCGCTTATCATTTCCTTCTGCTCCTCGTTTGGTTCGACACTCTTACTTATCTAAAGGACTACGATAGATCCCCTACACTAGTGGGTCATCGGTTGCTTCAATGACTAAGATTATAGTTTGTTGGTTCTCAATGAAGTTCCTGATTCATACTTGACATTGTGAATAGATTATTACCTAAGCATAAGAAATATTATGACAATATCCATTTATGTTGCTGTTATAAGAATGATCATGATGCCCTCATGTTTGTATTTTATTTTTATCAACACCTCTATCTCTAAACATGTGGACATATTTATCATTATCGGCTTCCGCTTGAGGACAAGCAAGGTCTAAGCTTGGGGGAGTTGATACGTCCATTTTGCATCATGCTTTTATATCAATATTTATTGCATTATGGGCTGTTATTACACGTTATGTCACAATACTTATGCCTATTCCCTCTTATTTTACAAGGTTTACATGAAGAGGGAGAATGCCGGCAGCTGGAATTCTGGGCTGGAAAAGGAGCAAATATTAGAAACCTATTCTGCACAACTCCAAAAGTCCTGAAACTTCACGGAAGTCATTTTTGGAATTAATAAAAAATATTGAGCGCAAAAAATACCAGAGGGGGCCACATTCTGGCCACGAGGGTGGGAGGTGTGCCCTGCCCCCCTGGGCGCGCCCCTGCCTCGTGGGCCCCCTGGCAGGCCTCCGGTGCCCATCTTCTGCTATATGAAGTCTTTCATCCGAGGAAAAATCATAAGCAAGCTTTCGGGAGGAAACTCTGCCGCCATGAGGCGGAACCTTGGCGGAACCAATCTAGGGTTGCGGCAGAGCTGTTCTGGCGGGGAAACTTCCCTTCGAGAGGGGGAAATCATCGCCATCGTCATCACCAATGATCCTCTCATAGGGAGGGGGTCAATCTCCATCAACATCTTCACCAGAACCATCTCCTCTCAAACCCTAGTTCATCTCTTGTATCCAATCTTTGTCCCAAAGCCTCAGCTTGGTACCTATGGGTTACTAGTAGTGTTGATTACTCCTTGTAGTTGATGCTAGTTGGTTTATTTGGTGGAAGATCATATGTTCAGATCCATTATGCATATTAATACCCCTCTGATTATGAACATGAATATGATTTGTGAGTAGTTACGTTTGTTCCTGAGGACATGGGAGAAGTCTTGCTATAAGTAGTCATGTGAATTTGGTATTCGTTCAATATTTTGATGAGATGTATGTTGTCTTTCCTCTAGTGGTGTTATGTGAACGTTGACTACATGACACTTTACCATTGTTTGGGCCTAGAGGAAGGCATTGGGAATTAATAAGTAGATGATGGGTTGCTAGAGTGGCAGAAGCTTAAACCCTAGTTTATGCGTTGCTTCATAAGGGGCTGATTTGGATCCATATGTTTCATGCTATGGTTAGGTTTACCTTAATACTTCTTTTGTAGTTGCGTATGCTTGCAATATGGGTTAATCATAAGTGGGATGCTTGTCCAAGAAAGGACAACACCCAAACACCGGTCCACCCACATACCAAATTATCAAAATAACGAACGCGAATCATATGAACGTGATGAAAACTAGCTTGACGATAATTCCCATGTGTCCTCGGGAGCGCTTTTCTCTATATAAGAGTTTGTCCAGGCTTGTCTTTTGCTACAAAAAGGATTGGGCCATCTTGCTGCACTTTATTTACACTTGTTACTTGTTACCCGTTACAAATTACCTTATCACAAAACTATCTGATACCGATAATTTCAGTGCTTGCAGAGAATACCTTACTGAAAACCGCTTATCATTTCCTTCTGCTCCTCGTTGGGTTCGACACTCTTACTTATCGAAAGGACTACGATAGATCCCCTATACTTGTGGGTCATCAATATTGTCAGATGTGGGGTTCCGGCAAACCCTTAAGGTTCGAACTCTGGGGTGCGCGTGAAGTCTTTCCCTCCTACCGATCTACACCCTAGCTCACTAAGATCTCGCGGACGAACTCGGCGAACTCGCAACACAGAAAGACACGAGATTTATACTGGTTCGGGCCACCGTTGTGGTGTAATACCCTACTCCAGTGTGGTGGTGGTGGATTTGCTCTTGGGCTGATGATGAACAGTACAAGGGGAAGAACAGCCTCCTGAGGTTGAGGCATTCTTGTGCTCGTCGGACTTGTGTGGGTGAAGACTCGATGAACTACTCTCCCCCCTACTATGGTGGCTAGCTCTACTTATATATGCCCTGGTCCTCTCCCCAAATATTGAGCGGGAAGGGAGCCAACAACAGCGGGCAAATTTGAAGGGGGACAGCTAGTACAAGCTATCCTGACAAAAGTGCTCTTCGCCTGCGAAAGGCTCTAGTGGTGACGCCGTCTTGCGCTCCATGATGACCTCCGTTCTACCGTCCTTCTAGTGTTGGTCTTGTTGCACCAATATGGAAACCTTTGCTTGATGCCTCGGTACTCCTCGCCTGTGTTGGCCTCCTTAGCACCAAAGAGGAAACAAGGACGCTGCACGCGCTGGCACTCGCCTGGCGCCGATCGTCATGGCTCACGTCATGAGAGCCTCGTGAGGTTTGCCCCGCCTTGATAACTCTGCTCCTCGTGAGCCTGCCTGGCTAGGCCACTCCCGAGGAGGTCTTGCATCGTCTGCCTCGCGAGGCTTGGCCCCTCGCAAGGGTCTCGGTTGCCTTGTTGATGAAGATGGGCCGTACGGCCTGCTGCCTTAGCCACACCGTGGGCCGCAGGCAGGCAAGTCTGGGGACTCTCGTTCCCAGAATGCCGACAGTAGCCCCCGGGCCCAAGGTGCACTCGGGCTTGGCTTTGCGGCGAAGCCAAGGGTCAAGTATGAAGCGCTGCGGGCCCCCAAAAAGCCTGCGGCCTCGGTTGATGTGTGGCGGTTGATTGGACGTGGGTGCCTCCGCTTCCCCACGCTGCCTTTGAATCCGCCTGGCTATGCGGCTCCCGCAGCCTACACAGTTATTCCTCCGCCGCCTGCACCCTGCTTCCCCAATCTCCCCGCTTCCTTGAGACTCTTCTCCTCTCCTCCAATCTGACCTGCCATCTGCCCGCTTCGTTGCCATGGTGCCAAAACAAGCAGATAAGGGAAAGAAGCCTTTGTCTCCGTCAAGCGCTCCCCCGGCCGTCGAGCTGGCGCTAGGCCGATCCCGGGTGCTCAACAACGAGGCCATGGACAAGGTGCATTTGATGCTTTCTTCTAGCTTCAACGAGTGGGGAGAGACGGTGGCTTGGCCTGCTTCTCGCACTCGCATGGCTCAGGCAGCCATGGAAGTCCCAATCTTCATAGATACCCTCTGGGCCGGTCTGATTCCTCCCTTCTCCACCTTCTTCAAGTCGGTGCTGGAGCATTATCAGATCCACATGCTGCATCTTGACCCTCAATCTGTGACCCTTCTTGTCGTCTTCGCCTTCTTGTGTGGAGCCATGGTGGGCATCGCTCCCTCGGTGGCTTTTCTCTGCCATTTCTTCTCGTTGCATCTAGCCGATCCTCATCAGAGCTTGGGGTGCGTGAGCTTCCAGGCCGTGGCTGCGACGGCGCACGCGGGGATTGACTTCGAGCTTCCTTCATCCACGAGCGAGTTCCACACACGATGGGTGTTTGTTGACGCCGGTGTGTTCAGCCCTCTGCTCCAAGTTCCAGCGGGGCCTACTGTTCCAAACTCTGGCTGGGGCCATCAGAAGCTCACGAGCCCCCACCTTGCTCCCGTCTGGGCTAGGCAGAGGAGGTTGAAGGAACGCGGTGTGACTGCGCCTATGGTGGTGAAGGAGTTTGTCAGGCGTCGATTCACACCGCTTCAGCGCCATTCCCGCCCAATGTGGGATTTGCTCAGCAGTCAGGACCATATGAGGTTTCAGGAGAAGGGGCTTCCTCTTACGATGCGGTAAACGGTGCTCACGGTCCTATCGAGTGTCCCTCTGCCGAACGACATGCCCAGGAATAGCTGCCTGCTATACCGCTGCAAGAACAAAGCCGCATTTGCCGCTAGCATGCCTTCCTTTGACGAGTGGGGGCTGCGCCCAATCAGCCTGGTGGGGTCTCGCGAGAACCCCATCGACGTGGTTCCCTTCCTCGCCGCCGATGCCGAGCTCGCCCCAGGTGAGGGTTGATACGTCTCCAATGTATCTATAATTTTTGATTGCTCCATGCTACTTTATCTACTGTTTTTGGACTATATTGGGCTTTATTTTTCACTTTTATATTATTTTTGGGACTAACCTATTAACCGGAGGCCTAGCCCAGAGTTGCTATTTTTTGCCTATTTTGGTGTTTCGAAGAAACAGAATATCAAACGGAGTCCAAATGGAATGAAACCTTCGGGAACGTGATTTTCTCACCGAACGTGGTCCAAGAGACTTGGACCCTGCTCCAAGGAACAAAAGAGGTGGTCACGAGGGTTGGGGGCGCCCCCCTAGGGCGCACCCCCTGCCTCATGGGCCCCCTGTTGCTCCACCGACGTACTCCTTCCTCCTATATATACCTACGTATCCCCAAACGACCAGAAGAGGAGCCAAAAACCTAATTCCACCGCCGCAACCTTCGGTATCCACGAGATCCCATCTTGGGGCCTGTTCTGGAGCTCCACCGGAGGGGGCATCCACCATGGAGGGCTTCTACATCAACACCATAGCCCCTCCGATGAAGTGTGAGTAGTTTACTTCAGACCTTCGAGTCCATAGCTAGTAGCTAGATGGCTTTTTCTCTCTTTTTGGATCTCGATACAATGTTCTCCCCCTCTCTCGTGGAGATCTATTCGATGTAATCTTCTTTTTGCGGTGTGTATGTTGAGACAGATGAATTGTGGGTTTATGATCCAGCTTATCTATGAATAATATTTGAATCTTCTCTGAATTCTTTTATGTATGATTCAGTTATCTTTGCAAGTCTCTTCGAATTATCCGTTTGGTTTGGCCAACTAGATTGGTAGTTCTTGTAATGGGAGAAGTGCTTGGCTTTGGGTTCAATCTTGCGGTGTCCTTTCCCAGTGACAGAAGGGGTAGCAAGGCACGTATTGTATTGTTGCCATTGAGGATAACAAGATGGGGATTTTATCATATTGCATGAATTTATCCCTCTACATCATGTCATCTTGCTTAAGGCGTTACTCTGTTTTTAACTTAATACTCTAGATGCATGCCGGATAGCGGTCGATGAGTGGAGTAATACTAGTAGATGCAGAATCGTTTCGATCTACTTGTCTTGGACGTGATGCCTATATACATGATCATACCTAGATATACTCATAATTATGCTCAATTCTATCAATTTCTCAACAGTAATTTGTTCACCCACCGTAGAATATCTATGCTCTTGAGAGAAGCCACTAGTGAAACCTATGGCCCCCGGGTCTATTCTCATCATATCAATCTCCATTACTTTATTACTTTCTTTGTTTTTACTTTGCCTTTTACTTTTCACTTTGCATCTATATACCAAAAATACCAAAAATATTATTTATCATCTCTATCAGATCTCACTCTCGTAAGTGACCGTGAAGGGATTGACAACCCCTAATCGCGTTGGTTGCGAGGAGCTATCATTTTGTGTAGGTATGAGGGACTTGTGCGTGGTCTCCTACTGGATTGATACCTTGGTTCTCAAAAACTGAGGGAAATACTTACGCTACTTTGCTGCATCATCCTCTCCGCTTTGGGGAAATCCAACGCAGTGCTCAAGAGGTAGCAAGAAGAATTTCTGGCGCCGTTGCCGGGGAGGCTCACGCAAGAGCAAGTCAACCATACCAAGTACCCATCACAATCCCTATCTCTCGCATTACATTATTTGCCATTTGCCTTTCTTTTTCCTCTCCCCCACTTCACCCTTGCCGTTTTATTCGCCCTCTCTTTCCCAACCTCCTCCTCTTTTTCCCGTTGCCTTTCTGTTCGCTTGTGTGTTGGATTACTTGTTGCCATGGCGCAAGATAATACCAAATTGTGTGACTTCTCGAATACCAATAATAATGATTTCCTTAGTACTCCGATTGCTCCTCTTAATAATGATGAGTCTTGTGAAATCAATACCGCTTTGCTGAATCTTGTTATGAAAGATCAATTCGCCGGCCTTCCTAGTGAAGATGCCGCTACTCATTTAAAGAATTTTGTTGATTTGTGTGATATGCAAAAGAATAAAGATACGGATAACAATATTTTCAAATTGAAGTTATTTCCGTTTTCACTTAGAGATCGTGCTAAAGTTTGGTTTTCGTCTTTGCCTAAAAATAGTATTGATTCTTGGAACAAGTGCAAAGATGCTTTTATCTCTAAGTATTTTCCTTCCGCTAAGATCATCACTCTTAGGAATGATATTATGAATTTTAAACAACTTGATCATGAGCATGTTGCCCAATCTTGGGAAAGAATGAAATTGATGCTTCACAATTGCCCTACTCATGGTTTGAATTTATGGATGATCATACAAAAATTTTATGCCGGATTGAATTTTGCTTCTAGAAATCTTTTAGATTCGGCCGCGGGAGGCACGTTTATGGAAATTATGTTAGGAGATTCTACAAAATTGCTTGATAATATTATGGCTAATTATTCTCAATGGCACATCGAAAGATCTTCTAGTAAAAAAGTGCATGCTATAGAAGAAATAATTGTTTTGAGTGAAAAGATGGATGAACTTATGAATATGTTTGCTACTAAAAATACTTCTATTGATCCCAATGATATGCCTTTGTCTACTTTGATTGAGAATAATAATGAATCTATGGATGTGAATTTTGTTGGAAGGAATAGTTTTGGAAACAACGCGTATAGAGGGAATTTTAATCCTAGGCCTTATCCTAGTAATCCTTCTAATAATTATGGAAATTCCTACAACAACTCTTATGGAAATTTTAATAAGATGCCCTCTGAATTTGAGAGTAGTGTTAAAGAGTTTATGAATTCACAAAAGAATTTTAATGCTTTGCTTGAAGAGAAATTGCTTAAAGTTGATGATTTGGCTAGGAACGTTGATAGAATTTCTCTTGAAATTGATTCTTTAAAGCTTAGATCTATTCCTCCTATGCATGAAATCAATGAGTCTCTCAAAGCCATGAGAATTTCCATTGATGAGTGCAAAGAAAGAACCGCTAGGATGTGTGCTTCCAAAGATGCCTTTATTAAAGCATGTTCTTCCAATTCCTATGAAAATCAAGATGAAGATCTAAAAGTTATTGATGTGTCCCCCATTAAATATTTGTTTTGCAATATGAATCTTGATGAAACTGAATATGATCTTCCTTTACCTAGAAGGCGTTCTAAGAATTTGGAGTTTCTAGATCTTGATGATGAAATTGATAAATGTGGGATTGAAAGAAATAAAAACCTAGATGTTGCTAAACCCACTATTTTGGATCTCAAGGAATTTAATTATGAAAATTGCTCTTTAATTGATTGTATTTCCTTGTTGCAATCCATGCTAGATTCTCCTCATGCTTATAGTCAAAATAAGGCCTTTACCGAACACATTGTTGATGCCTTGATTCAATCTTATGAAGAAAAACTTGAGTTGAAAGTTTCTATCCCTAGAAAACTCTATGATGAGTGGGAACCTACTATTAAAATTAAAATTAAAGATTATGAGTTTCATGCTTTGTGTGATTTGGGTGCTAGTGTCTCTACTATTCCCAAAACTTTGTGTGATTTGCTAGATTTCCGTGACTTTGATGATTGCTCTCTAAACTTGCATCTTGCGGATTCCACTATTAAAAAGCCTATGGGAAGAATTAGTGATGTTCTTATTGTTGAAAATAGGAATTATGTGCCCGTAGATTTTATCGTTCTTGATATAGATTGCAATCCTTCATGTCCTATTATTCTTGGTAGACCTTTCCTTCGAACGATTGGTGCAATTATTGATATGAAGGAAGGGAATATTATATTCCAATTTCCCTTAAAGAAGGGCATGGAACACTTCCCTAGAAAGAAAATAAAATTACCATATGAATCTATCATGAGAGCCACTTATGGATTGCCTACCAAAGATGGCAATACCTAGATCTATCCTAGCTTTTATGCCTAGCTAGGGGCGTTAAACGATAGCGCTTGTTGGGAGGCAACCCAATTTTATTTTTGTTTTTGTTTTTGATTCTTTTTAGGAATAAATAATCCATCTAGCCTCTGTTTAGATGTGGTTTTATGTTTTAATTAGGGTTTGTGCCAAGTAGAACCTATAGGATAACCAACGATGATAGTTGATTTGATTCTACTGAAAAACAGAAACTTTGCACGCACGAATATAATTTTGTTAAATCACATAAACGTTATTTTGCGTTGATTCTTTTTGCTTCTGTTCAATAAACAAATTGTACAGGACTTCCTATTTTGGTAGGATTTTTAGAGTTCCAGAAGTTTTCATTAGTTACAGATTACTACAGACTGTTCTGTTTTTGACAGATTCTGTTTTGCGTGTGTTGTTTGCTTATTTTGATGAATCTATGGCTAGTAAAATAGTTTATAATACATAGAGAAGTTGGAATAAATTAGGTTTAACACCAATATAAATAAAGAATGAGTTCATTACAGTACCTTAAAGTAGTCTTTTCTTTTCTTTCTCTAACGGAGCTCACGAGATTTCTATTGAGTTTTGTGTTGTGAAGTTTTCAAGTTTTGGGTGAATTCTTTTGATGGATTATGGAACAAGGAGTGGCAAGAGCCTAAGCTTGGGGATGCCCATGGCACCCCCAAGATAATCTAAGGACACCAAAAAGTCAAAGCTTGGGGATGCCCCGGAAGGCATCCCCTCTTTCGTCTACTTCCATCGGTAATTTATTTGGAGCTATATTTTTATTCACCACATGATATGTGTTTTGCTTGGAGCGTCTTGTATTATTTGGTGTCAATTGCTCAACAGTAATTTGTTCACCCACCGTAGAATATCTATGCTCTTGAGAGAAGCCACTAGTGAAACCTATGGCCCCCGGGTCTATTCTCATCATGTCAATCTCCATTACTTTATTACTTGCTTTGTTTTTACTTTGCCTTTTACTTTTCACTTTGCATCTATATACCAAAAATACCAAAAATATTATTTATCATCTCTATCAGATCTCACTCTCGTAAGTGACCGTGAAGGGATTGACAACCCCTAATCGTGTTGGTTGCGAGGAGCTATCGTTTTGTGTAGGTACGAGGGACTTGTGCGTGGTCTCCTACTAGATTGATACCTTAGTTCTCAAAAACTGAGGGAAATACTTATGCTACTTTGCTGCATCATACTCTCCTCTTCGGGGAAATCCAACGCAGTGATCAAGAGGTAGCAAGGGTGTAGGAGGGCGAGCTCTGACGGGGGCCGGTGGCTCGAGTGCTGAGGAGCACATGCTGAGTGGTGATTCTGGAGCGTCATCCTCGGGAGCTCGCGACCCCTCTCCTAAGGCTTCGGCCGCTGAGGAGACGCAGCATGCGGCTCCCGAGGCTAAGGCTCCAAGAGCATCGGGAGGTTGTGGTGAGGCGGCGCTAGACTGTTCACCACAGCCGGGCACCCCAGAAGCAGTTCCTCCGTGCTCTTCCTCAGCCTCGCCCCGCGTTGGTCGCCATGTCCAGCGCTTCGGTCGGCTTTGCATGGACTTCGAGGAGCTCCGCAAGAGGAAAGGATCCCCGAGCGGTGACAGCATCTTTGGGCCACTGAAGTGAAGGAAGTACATCGTCGTCGACGTGTAAGTACCGTATCGCTATGGCTTCTTGTGTGTTGTTTCCATTTCCTGACGTCAGTTCTTCAGGGCTCCTTCCGTCAAGGCGGCTACGCCTTCTGAGAAGCGGCCTCCTCCTTCCTCAACTCCCCCATCGGCCTTGAGCCCCCCGGGTCCGCTTGCAGCCCCTGGAGCAGGGTGGTTTGAAGGAGCGCTCTTGCCTTCACGGCGCGCTGAACCCGCGGCTTGGTCGCTCCTCCCCCATGGCCTGGTGTGGAGCTTGGCGGGCATGACCAAATCCCCTCATTTGGTCATGGACAGCAGCTGGTTGGCTCCGATCTTTGGTTCCTCTGCAAGCAGTGAGCCCCATTTGGCCTGGGCTCCTCGCGAGGACTGGTCGACGTTAGGTGTAGTGCCAGCCCCCAGCCCCCTACCGAGAGGCGGCGCGCCGCTTGATACCCCGCCCACAGCCCCCGAGGCAGTGGACGAGGCGGGTCGTGCATTCGAGTTCGAGCGCGGGCGAGGCATAGTCCGCCATGAGCTCTTCCAGGAGGCAATGGGTGCAATGAGCCGACTTGGTGAAGAGCTCGCGGGTGTTGACTCGTGCCTTGAGGCTGAGGGTCTTCGGCTGGTGGAGGAGCGGCGCAAGCTGAGGGTGGCCATCAACCTCGGCTGCTATCAGTGTGACCTTGAGAGCGCGAAGGATGAGGCGTCCCTCAAGGTTTCCCGTGAAGCCCGCTCGCGAGCTTTGGAAGAGGCTCGCGACGCTGACCGCCATCACGAGGCTGCGGAGAAGAGCATGTGGGAGCTCCTGGCTTGGAGTGCATCCCTTGAGCAGCAGGTGGAGACGCGCAGAGCCGCTCTTGCATCGCTGAGGGGGACGCCCGTGGAGGAAGAGGAGGTCCGGGAACGCGAGGAGGCGATGGCCCTGGAAGCCGTGGAGCGCAGCCTCGAGCTCGAGCAACTGGAGATGAGGGAGCGTCAAGTTGCTCAAGAAGAAGATGCCGTCAGGGCTCGCGAGGCCAGGGTCGAGGAGGAGGTCGATCGCCGGGTGGGCGAGGTTTGCACAGACCTTGAGGGTAGGTACGACTTGAAGCTGAAGCTCACGGGTAAAGAGGATGCGGGCAGGGCCGCTGCCCTCAGGCCCAAGTTGGATGAGGCTGAGAGGCGTGTGGATTCCACAGCCGCCGCCCTGGTTACGGCGCAGGCGGACTTGGCCTCCGCCTGCACCGAGCTGCTTTCTCTTCGAAAGCGGGTTGATGACGCTGAGGCCGTCACACGGCAAAATAGGAAGGAAGTGCTCCAACGATGAACGCTGGAGCGCGAGCATACCCCCATGCTACAGGATCTTCGGAACAGGGCCAATACCGCCCTCGGCCATATTTGCGACAAGGATGCACCGACCCCTCACTCGAATGACTATGCCAGCCACCTGACCTTCTTCACCGAGCTGGCGACGCGCCTGGAGGCCCGATCTGATAGAGCTCGCCAGCTTGTGGAGGAGAGGGGTCGTGGCATGCTTGAGCGCGCCTTCTCTCATGTCTTCAGCCACCTTCTGAATGCCAACCCCAACTTTGATTTTGACGCCCCCATCACCCCTGTACCCACGGCCGTCCGGGGCGACCTGGCGCGTTGGGTTCGGGATAATGTGGAAGTGTTGGTCAGGGCCTTCACTTCGGAGGATGACGCAGTGGTGGTCGTCGCAGACGAAGGCGGCATGGTTGACGACGGCAACGGGGGAGTCACCGACGGTGGCGATGGTGCTGACGAAGATGATGACGACGCGAGTGATGCGTCCGGGGGTGATGTAGCGAGTGACATTTCTGGCTGGTCCCATGTTCTCCTGTCGTTTTACCCTGTACACAAAACTCGGGTGTGGCCCTTGGAGAACTTGTAAGAGCATTTTGAGAGGGGGAGCCCATCATGTAAGCAAGTTGCAGCCTTCACTTTCCTAAGCGATATTGAATATGTGCCCTCGTGAACTCGTGAATCCGGGAGCGAGTTTTCCGTTGTGGTTTATCTTAGTCAGTGCCGGCTTCGAGCTGGGTCGCGAGGCGACGAGTTTCTGAGAATCCTGCGGAGTTTGTTGCCCCGTCAGAAGGGGCCCCACAAGAGGTGAGCACCAGTTGCAGCGCCGGTGCGTGCTTGGCGTGCATGCGCTTCGTGCAGTCCCGCTTGCGAGGAGCTTGTGAGGGGAAGGCGACGGACATGAGTCCCAAACGAATTGAGATCCAGAAAGCAAGAAATTGCTCGAACGAGAAAAGGCACTCCCCGCATGCATCAATAAAAACTCGACTTCAACTCAAATTCAAATCCATAAAGCAAGGCTACAGAAAAAGAGATTCAAAACGAAAGGCCGCGTCTGACCCCTAGTCTAGTCTTCTGGTCTTCAAGTCTTCTCACCAGCGCGGAGCTAAGTGCTGCCACTAGGCGTGGGAGGGAGCCCCGGGGCCTGAGGCCGGCGCTCTTGAGACTCTGGGGCGTGTATAGCCCCAACTCATTATTACGTGAGAGTGTCACGGGCGGCGAGCTTCACAGGTGCTGGGCCTTCTTCACAGGTACCGGCCTTGCTTCATATCGCCTGATGAGGGCCCCACCTTGCGCCACCCTTGACCTCCTTTGAGCCGGCCGGCTACCAGGACGACACAAAAGAGGGAAAGGGGACGCCAGCGGCGCCCTTGGCGACCACGGGTTCTCTGTTGGGGGAAGGGTTTTCGAGGCCTCCCCGGCAGAGGGCCTACCACCGGACGTCACTCGGCTTCGCGCGGCGTGGGGAGGGGGCCTGCTCCTGGCTCCCTCCGCACAGCCCCCAGCGTGTTTCCCCCGGCGGAAAGGATGCTACTGCGCCGGGGCCGTCGACCGATGCCGTGACCTGATTCACTTGTGGCCCACGGTTAGCGTAAGCCTGCTCCTGAGAGATTAGTGGTACCCTGTAGTTGTTGTTGCCGACGCGATTGTTGCGGTTCCCCGTGGTTCTTGGAAGGCTTCCACTTCTAGCGTCCCTTCTTCCCAATCTTCTCTGAGGAACGAGTTGGGGTCGTCTTCTGGAGCGTACTCCTGGTCCATCATGCGGGGCACGTAAGCTTCCGGGGCCTTTACCCCGAACACCTCGCCGTAGTGCCCCACACTCCATGTCGCCCGGCCCAGCATGGCGTCCTGAGGATGATAGCGCGACATCCCACTTGGGCCATGGGAGGCGACATTTGTGCCCATGCTTGCCACAGGCGGCATGGGGGCGCCGGAGCCCCTGACGCCGCTGGCAGTGCTGGTGTTGACGAAGCCCCCAAGCGTACCCGAGGTCGTGCGGTTGTGGTGAGGTCGGTCGTTAGGACCTGCGGCGGCCTGAGGAGAAAGCCGATAGCAGAAAGGCGGCGCTCCCAACGCCGCTGCGTTCAGCAGCTCGGCAACGCGCTCCAGCAGTGCATCCCGACCGCTTTCCAACAGCCGGCACCGTGATACGTCTCCAACGTATCTACTTTTCCAAACACTTTTGCCCTTGTTTTGGACTCTAACTTGCATGACTTGAATGAAACTAACCCGGACTGACGCTGTTTTCAGCAGAACTGCCATGATGTTGTTCTATGTGTAGAAAATAAAAGTTCTCGGAATGTCCTGAAAATCCACGGAAACACTTTTTGGAATTAATAAGAATTTCTGGGCGAAAGAAATACACCGGGGGGCCCACGGCCTGTACACGAGACAGGGGGGCGCCCCCCCCCTCCTCTATAGGGTGCGCCCCCTATCTCGTGGGCCCCCTGGACCTCCACCTACCTCAACTCCAACTCCATATATTCCGTCTCGGGGAGAAAAAATCAGAGAGAAAGTTTCATCACGTTTTACGACACGGAGCCGCCGCCAAGACCTAATCTCTCTCGGGAAGGCTGATCTGAGTCCGTTCGGGGTTCCGGAGAGGGGGATTCGTCGTCGTCATCATCATCAACCATCCTCCATCACCAACTTCATGATGCTCACCGCATGCGTGAGTAATTCCATCGTAGGCTTGCTGGACGGTGAGGGGTTGGATGAGATTTACCATGTAATCAAGTTAGTTTTGTTAGGGTTTGATCCCTAGTATCCACTATGTTCTGAGATTGATGTTGCGATGACTTTGCTATGCTTAAGGCTTGTCACTAGGGCCCGAGTCCCATGATTTCAGATCTGAACCTATTATGTTTTCATGAATATATGTGTGTTCTTGATCCTATCTTGCAAGTCTATAGTCACCTATTATGTGTTATGATCCGAAAACCCCGAAGTGACAATAATCGGTATACTTCTCGGTGATGACCGTAGTTTGAGGAGTTCATGTATTCATTATGTGCTAATGCTTCGTTCCGGTTCTCTATTAAAAGGAGGCCTTAATATCCCTTAGTTTCCGCTAGGACCCCGCTGCCACGGGAGGGTAGGACAAAAGATGTCATGCAAGTTCTTTTCCATAAGCATGTATGACTATTTACGGAATACATGCCTACATTACATTGATGAACTGGAGCTAGTTCTGTGTCATCCTATGTTATAGCTATTACATGAGGAATCGCATTCGGCATAATTATCCATCACTGATCCATTGCCTACGAGCTTTTCACATATTGTTCTTCGTTTATTTACTTTTTCGTTGCTACTGTTACAACTACTACAAAAACCCAAAAAACTATTATCTTTACTTTTGCCACCGTTACCTTTATTATCATACTACTTTGCTACTAAATACTTTGCTGCAGATACTAAGTTATCCAGGTGTGGTTGAATTGACAACTCAACTGCTAATACTCAAGAATATTCTTTGGCTCCCCTTGTGTCGAATCAATAAATTTGGGTTGTACTTCACCCTCGAAAGTTGTTGCAATCCCCTACACTTGTGGGTTATCAAGACTAATTTCTGGCGCCGTTGCCGGGGAGCATAGCTCTATTCTCTAAGTCACTTGGGATTTATATCTGTTGATCACTATGAAGAACTTGAAAGACGCTAAAACCAAGATCTATCCCTCAACTACGAGGGGAGGTAAGGAACTGCCATCTAGCTCTGCACTAGATTCTCCTTCTGTTATGAGTAAGCTTGCGACAACTAAACCTGCTACTGCTATGAATTCTGATATGTCGCATGTTATTGATGATGCCACTTCTGCTATGCATGATGAAACTAATTTTGTGTGTGATACTACTTTGCCATTAGGTGAATTTCTTGATGAACAACTTGCTAGAGTTAGGGGGAATGAAAATATTGAAGATGCTATTATTGATGATAGTGATGATGAAAGTTCTCCCAATGATTATGTATTGCCTGTTGTTCCTAAGGGTTATGTTATGAATGAAGAAGCTGCTAGAGCTATCTTTGCTTGCAATGATAGATATGATCTTAAGAAATTATTAGCTAAATGGAAGCAGCAGTCTCTTAATGCTAGAATGAAACCTGACCCTGCTTTTGCTACTTCACCTATCTGTGTTACTGATAAGGATTATGAATTCTCTGTTGATCCTGAGATTATTACTTTAGTTCAATCTGATCCTTTTTATGGCCTTGAATCTAAAACTGTTGTGGCACATCTTACCAAGTTGAATGAAATAGCTACCCTGTTTACTCATGATGAAAGATCTTGCTATTTTTATATCCTTAAGATATTTCCATTCTCGTTAAAGGGTGATGCTAAGACTTGGTATAATTCTCTTGCTCCTGGTTGTGTGCATAGTCCCCAGGATATGATTTACTACTTCTCTGCTAAATATTTCCCTGCTCATAAGAAACAAGCTGCCTTTGCGGGAAATATATAATTTTGTGCAAATCAAAGAAGAGAGTCTCCCACAAGCTTGGGGGAGGCTTCTCCGGTTACTTAATGCTTTGCCTGATCATCCTCTCAAGAAAAATGAAATACTTGATATCTTTTATAATGGACTAACCGATGCTTCCAAGGACTACTTGGATAGTTGTGTTGGTTGTGTTTTCAGGGAAAGAACAGTCGACGAAGCTAAAATATTATTGAATAATATGTTGACTAATGAAAATAATTGGACTCTTCCTAAGCCAATTCCTGAAGCAATTCCTGAACCAATTGATCCAACTCCTGAGCCCATTCCTAAACCCACTCCGAAGAAGAGAGGTATTTTATTTCTCAGTCCTGAAGATATGCAAGAGGCAAAGAAATCAATGAAAGAAAAAGGTATTAAAGCTGAAGATGTTAAGAATTTACCACCTATTGAAGAAATACATGGTATTAATATACCGCCTGTTGAAGAACCACATTGTCTTGATAACCCGACACAGGTAGTAAAGGTAAATTCTCTCTATAGATATGATAAAGTTGAAATACCCTCTACTAAATTTCATAGCTCATGCTTAGATGAATTTGATGACTTTATGGCCAGACAAGAAAGTTTTAATGCTTATGTTGGTAGAGAGTTAAAGAATAATGCTTTCGAGATAGGACGCATAAGCGATAACTTGGCTAGAGTTAAAGCAGAACTCCAACTCATTAGCAAATATGCTTCTATGGTTGCTACTCAAGCTGAGCAAGTACTCAAAGCTCAAAATGATTTGCTTGATGAGTTAAATAATAAAAATGACTTTGCTGTTAGTGTGGCTACTAGAACTGTTAGAATGACTCGGGATCCTTTGTATCCTGAAGGCCACCCTAAGAGAATCGAGCAAGATTCTCAGAGAAATAATTTAGAGGCACCTAGTTCTTCTAAAAAGAAGAAAAAGAAAAACAATAAAACTTTGCATGTTTCTAGTGAACCTACTGTAGACACACCTGAGAATCCCAATAATATTTCTATTTCTGATGCTGAAACACAATCAGGTGATGAACATGAACCTAGTGATAATGTTAATGATAATGTTCATGTTGATGCTCAACCTAGCAAAAACAATGATGTAGAGATTGAACCTCCTGTTGATCTTGATAACCCACAATCAAATAATCAATGTTATGATAAGAGAGATTTTGTTGCTAGGAAGCATGGTAGGGAAAGAGAACCATGGGTTCAGAAACCCATGCCCTTTCCTCCTAAACCATCCAAGACAAAGGATGATGAGGATTTTGAGCGCTTTGCTGAAATGATTAGACCTATTTTCTTACGTATGCGTTTAACTGATATGCTCAAAGTAAATCCTTATGCTAAGTATATGAAGGATAGCATACAAATAAAAGGAAGATACCGGAAGCTGGAATTTCCACCATGCTTGCTAATTACACTTTTAAGGGTGGAATACCAAAGAAACTTGGAGATCCGAGTGTACCAACTATACCATGCTCCATTAAAAGAAATTATGTTAGAACTGCTTTATGTGATCTTGGAGCCGGTGTTAGTGTTATGCCTCTCTCTTTATATCGTAGACTTGAATTGAATAAGTTGACACCTACTGAAATATCTTTGCAAATGGCTGATAAATCAACTGCTATACCTGTCAGTATTTGTGAGGATGTGCCTGTTGTGGTTGCAAATGTCACTATCTTAACGGACTTTGTTATTCTTGATATTCCCGAGGATGATAGTATGTCTATTATCCTTGGTAGACCTTTTCTTAATACTGCAGGGGCTGTTATTGATTGCAACAAAGGCAATGTCACTTTTCATGTTAATGGTAATGAGCATACGGTACACTTTCCGAGGAAACAATCTCAAGTTCATAGCATCAATTCTATTGGAAAAGTTCCAACTATTATTATTGGAGGTTTCGAATTTCCTCTCCCTACTGTCAAGAAAAAGTATGATATTCTTATTGTTGGGGATTTTCATATCCCCGTTGAGGTAACTTAGTGTTATTCGAAATTTCTCCGGTTCCGTGTTATTCGGAATAAGTTTGTTAACAAGACTTGATCAACCTTGTTAGTGGATTCATTTTGATGATCATGAGATGGATGAAACTAGAAGGCACAACCCTTCTGTACCCTCTTTTTACTTTATGTTATTTAGAATAAATAAAGCAAAAATAGTATTATCTATCTGTTTTTTGAATTATCCGTGCATTAAGAAATATCTCGAAAATAAAAGTGCTCCAAATGCCCTGCAAATTTAGTCTTATTTTTTATGGAATATTTGAGGATTTTAGGCACTGAAAACACTACAAGAGGGGCAAGCACCAGGCCACGAGAGTGGAGGGCACCCCCCCCTATAGGGCGCGCCCCCCTGTCTTGTGGGCCCCTGGTGGATCCCCTACACTTATGCCAGCACCCACACACTTCATCTTCTACCCAAAAAAATCCTCATCCAGCTCAAGCACGAGTTCTAGCTCGTTTTGCTGCGATTTTCGATCTCCTTGATCAAAGCTCCATTCACAAAACTGCTTTGGGAGATTGTTGCTTGGTATGTGACTCCTCCGTTGGTCCAAATAGTTTTTGTTCTAGTGCTTTATTCATTGCAACTTTTTGCTACATAGGTGACCATGTTCTTGAGCTTGCATGTTAAATTTATGAGGTCCTAAGCAATTCTAATGCATGATATAGGCTCTAGGCACTTGTAGGAGTAGTTGCTACCAATCTTGTTTAGTTTTATTCACTTTTATTTTGAAGTTACTAAAATTTCAGAAATTTTCAGAAAAAGAATTATGTTTAGGAGAATGTACCAAGGTGGTTCCTCGGTGAAGAAAGGGCCCAGGATTGCTATACGTGAGCAAGATGTTGAATTGATGAGGGACGCGGCTGTGCGGGCTTGTGAGTGGCCATCCGATGATTTTATGGTCAAAGCAGGCTTTAAGGAGGAATTTGATGCGTTTGTGTGTAATGCTGAGCTGGAGGACTTCGTACAAGATAATTGTCCTCAGTACTATCAATTGACTGATTCTTTTGTGCGGAGGTTCAAATATAACTGTGCGCGTAATTCTCCTAGTGTCATATTTGATATTTATGATACATCTTATACCATGGATTTAGAGGATTTCACAACTGCTTGCAAACTCCCATGGTGGGGTAAAATTAATGATCCTCACAAATCTGAATTTAGAGATTTTCTTGCTAGTATTACTGTGGGAGAATCTAGGGACATAGCACAAGCTACCATAGGGAGCATCCATTTTCCTGCTATACATTATTTTGCTCCCTTTATTGGTAGATGCATTAACGGTAAAGACGAAGCATGTCACATGTGTGTCCCTGATCTGTGTGTCCTCAAGAGTGCGGTGTTAGGTTATAAAGGTTATAACTTGGGGGCAATGGTTGCACGTAGGTTGCAAAATAATAGTAGAAAGGGAAATTTATTTGGAGGAATTTATGCAACCCGTGTGGATAATTATCTTGGTATAGCCCCACGAGAGGGAGATATGATAATACCTCCTGTTTATTTGGATTATGAAGCTATGGTCAGTCATGAATTTCTTGGGAGGAATGAACAATTCCTCCATTATCGACTAACCTATGGCAGACACAACGTCGTCCATGTTACTCTTCCTGCTCCCTACCTTTTTGATTATCAGGAAAAAGGAAGATATGTTGTCGCCAGGGAGGAAGCAGCTGAACACGAGAGGAGAGCGGAGGCATCTCGCCAACACGCTGCAGCTCAGGAGGCGGTTGCCGCTGCATCTCAGTACGACCCCGGTTTCACTTACGTATATCAGCCAGGCGGTCCTTGGTACTAGACCAACTTAGGCCAAAAGCCTAAGCTTGGGGGAGTACGTATTTCTCACCGACTTTACATTCATGTTCACACACTATTCGTCGGTGCTCATGTTGGGGAACGTAGTAATTTCAAAAAAATCCCTACGCACACGCAAGATCATGGTGATGCATAGCAACGAGAGGGGAGAGTGTTGTCCACGTACTCTCGTAGACTCTTCTTTAAGAAAATCATTAAGGAATGCAGTTTTGACATCCATTTGCTAGATTTCATAAAATGTGGCAATTGCCAACATGATTCGGACAGACTTAAGCATCGCTACAGTTGAGAAAATCTCATTGTAGTCAACACCTTGAACTTGTCGAAAACCTTTTTTGCGACAAGTCGAGCTTTGTAGATAGTAACACTGCTATCAGCATTTGTCTTACTCTTGAAGATCCATTTATACAATATGGCTTGCCGATCATCGGGCAAATCCACCAAAGTCCACACTTTGTTCTCATGCATGGATCCCATCTCAGATTTCATAGCCTCAAGCCATTTCGCGGAATCTGGACTCATCGTCGCTTCCTCATAGTTCGTAGGTTCATCATGGTCTAGTAACATGACTTCCAGAACAGGATTACCGTACCACTCTGATGCGGACTGTACTTTGGAAGACCTATGAGATTTTGTAGTAACTTGATCTGAAGTTTCATGATCATCATCATTAGCTTCCTCACTAATTGGTGTAGGAATCACTGGAACTGATTTCTGTGATGAACTACTTTCCAATTCGGGAGAAGGTACAAATTACCTTATCAAGCTCTACTTTCTTCCCACTCACTTCTTTCGAGAGAAACTCCTTCTCTAGAAAGGATCCATTCTTAGCAACGAATGTTTTGCCTTCGGATCTGTGATAGAAGGTGTACCCAATAGTTTCCTTTGGGTATTCTATGAAGACGCACTTCTCCGATTTGGGTTCGAGCTTATCAGGTTGAAAACCTTTTTCATATAAGCATCACAACTCCAAACTTTAAGAAACGACAGCTTAGGTTTACTGCTAAACCATAGTTCATACGGTGTCGTCTCAACGGATTTAGATGGTGCCCTATTAAACGTGAATGCAGTTGTCTCTAATGCATAACCCCAAAACGATAGTGGTAAACCGATAAGAGACGTCATAGATCGCACCATATCTAGTAAAGTACGATTACGATGTTCGGACACACCATTACATTGTGGTGTTTCAGGTGGCGTGAGTTGCGAAACTATTTCACATTGTTTCAAATGAAGACCGAACTCGTAACTCAAATATTCGTCTCCACGATCAGATCGTAGAAACTTTATTTTTCTTGTTATGATGATTTTCCACTTCACTCTGAAATTCTTTGAACTTTTCAAATGTTTCAGACTTATGTTTCATCAAGTAGATATACCCATATCTGCTCAAATCATCTGTGAAGGTCAGAAAATAACGATACACGTCGCGAGCCTTAACACTCATCGGATCGCATACATCGGTATGTATTATTTCCAATAAGTCAGTAGCTCGTTCCATTGTTTCGGAGAACGGAGTTTTAGTCATCTTGCCCAAAAGGCACGGTTCAGAAGCATCAAATGATTCATAACCAAGTGATTCCGAAAATCCACCTTTATGGAGTTTCTTCATGCGCTTTACACCGATATAACCCAAACGGCAGTGCCACAAATAAGTTGCATTATCATTATTAACTTTGCATCTTTTGGCATCAATATTATGAATATGTGTATCACTACGATCGAGATCCAACAAACTATTTTCATTGGGTGTATGACCATTTGAAGGTTTTATTCATGTAAATAGAACAACAATTATTCTCTGATTTTAAATGAATAACCGTATTGCAATAAACATGATCAAATCATATGCATGCTCAACGCAAACGCCAAATAACATTTATTTAGGTTTAACACTAATCCCGAAAGTATAGGGAGTGTGCGATGATGATCATATCAATCTTGGAACTACTTCCAACACTCATCGTCACTTCCCCTTCAACTAGTCTCTATTTATTCTGTAACTCCTGTTTCGAGTTACTAATCTTAGCAACCGAAGAAGTATCAAATACTCAGGGGCTACTATAAGCACTAGTAAGGCACACATAAATAACATGTATATCAAATATACCCTTGTTCACTTTGCCATCCTTCTTATCCACCAAATATTCAGGGCATTTCCGCTTCTAGTGACCATTTCCTTTGTAGTATAAGCACTCAGTTTCAGGCTTTGGTCCAGCTTTGGTCTTCTTCACGGGAGTGACAACTTGTTTGCCATTCTACTTGAAGTTTCCCTTTCTTTCCCTTTGCCCTTTTCTTGAAACTAGTGGTCTTGTCAATCATCAACACTTGATGCTCTTTCTTGATTTCTACCTTCGTCGATTTCAACATCATGAAGAGCTCGGGAATCGTTTTCGTCATCCCTTGCATACTATAGTTCATCACGAAGTTCTGGTAACTTAGTGATGGTGACTAGAGAATTCTGTCAATCACTATCTTATCTGGAAGATTAACTCCCACTTGATTCAAGCGATTGAAGTACCCAGACAATCTGAGCACATGCTCACTAGTTGAGCGATTCTCCTCCATCTTTTAGCTATAGAACTTGTTGGAGACTTCATATCTCTCAACTCGGGTATTTGCTGGAAATATTAACTTCAACTCCTGGAACATCTCATATGGTCCATGACGTTCAAAACATCTTTGAAGTCCCGATTCTAAGCCGTTTAAGCATGGTGCACTAAACTATCAAGTAGTCATCATTTTGAGCTAGCCAAACGTTCATAGCGTCTGCATCTGCTCCTGCAATAGGTTTGTCACCTAGCGGTGCATCAAGGACATAATTCTTCTGTGCAGCAATGAGGATAAACCTCAGATCACGGATCCAATCCGCATCATTGCTACTAACATCTTTCAACAGAGTTTTCTCTAGGAACATATCAAAATAAACATATGAAAGCAACAACGCGAGCTATTGATCTACAACATAATTTGCAAAATACTACCAGGACTAAGTTCATGATAAATTTAAGTTCAATTAATCATATTACTTAAGAACTCCCACTTAGACAGACATCTCTCTAGTCATCTAAGTGATCACGTGATCCAAATCAACTAAACCATGTCCGATCATCACGTGAGATGGAGTAGTTTTCAATGGTGAACATCACTGTGTTAATGATATCTACTATATGATTCACATTTGACCTTTCGGTCTCCGTGTTCCGAGGCCATATCTGTATATGCTAGGCTCGTCAAGTTTAACCTGAGTATTCTGTGTGTGCAACTGTTTTGCACCCGTTGTATTTGAACGTAGAGCCTATCACACCCGATCATCACGTGGCGTCTCAGCACGAAGAACTTTCACAACGGTGCATACTCAGGGAGAACACTTCTTGATAATTAGTGAGAGATCATCTTAAAATGCTACCGTCAAACTAAGCAAAATAAGATGTATAAAAGATAAACATCATATGCAATCAAAATATGTGACATGATATGGCCATGATCATCTTGCACCTTTGATCTCCATCTCCAAAGTACTGTCATGATCTCTATCATCACCGGCACGACACCATGATCTCCATCATCTTGATCTATATCAATGTGTCGTCACATGGTCGTTTCGCCAACTATTGCTCTTGCAACTATTGCTATCGTATAACGATAAAGTAAAGCAATTATTTGGTGCTTGCATCTTATGCAATAAACAGACAACCATAAGAATTCTGCCAGTTGCCGATAACTTCAACAAAACATGATCATCTCATACAACAATTTATATATCATCACGTCTTGACCATATCACATCACAACAAGCCCTGCAAAAACAAGTTAGACATCCTCTACTTTGTTGTTGCAAATTTTACGTGGCTGCTACGGGCTGAGCAAGAACCGTTCTTATCTACGCATCAAAACCACAACGATATTTCGTCAAGTTAGTGTTGTTTTAACCTTCGCAAGGACCGGGCGTAGCCACACTTGGTTCAACTAAAGTTGGAGAAACTGACACCCGCCAGCCACCTGTGTGCAAAGCACGTCGGTAGAACTAGTCTCGCGTAAGCGTACGCGTAATGTCGGTCCGGGCCGCCTCATCCAACAATACCGCCGAACCAAAGTATGATATGTTGGTAAGCAGTATGACTTGTATCGCCCACAACTCACTTGTGTTCTACTCGTGCATATTACATCTACGCATAAAACCAGGCTCGGATGCCACTGTTGGGGAACGTAGTAATTTCAAAAAAAATCCTACGCACAAGCAAGATCATGGTGATGCATAGCAACGAGAGGGGAGAGTGTTGTCCACGTACCCTCGTAGACCAAAAGCGGAAGCGTTAGAACAACGTGGTTGATGTAGTCGTACGTCTTCACGGCCCGAACGATCAAGCACCGAAACTATGGCACCTCCGAGTTCTAGCACACGTTCAGCTCGATGACGTTCCCCGTACTCCGATCCAGCAGAATATCGGGGAAGAGTTTCGTCAGCATGATGGTGTGGTGTCGATCTTGATACTCTACCGTCGCAGGGCTTCGCCTAAGCACCGCTACAATATTATTGAGGACTATGGTGGAGGGGGGCACCGCACACGGCTAAGAGATCAAGAGATCAATTGTTGTGTCTGTGGGGTGCCCCCCTGCCCCCGTATATAAAGGAGCAAGGGGGGAGGCGGCCAGCCAAGGAGGAGGGCGCGCCAAGAGGGGAGTCCTACTCTCACCGGGAGTAGGACTCCTCCTTTCCTTGTTGGAGTAGGAGAGAAGGAAAGAGGGGGAGAGGGAGAAGGAAAAGGGGGCTGCACCCCTTGTCCAATTCGGACCAGAGGGGGGCGCAGGCCTCCTTCCTTTTGGCCTCTCTCCTCTATTCCCGTATGGCCCAATAAGGTCCATATACTCCCCGGCGAATTCCCGTAACTCTCCGGTACTCCGAAAAATAACCGAATCACTCGGAACCTTTCAGAAGTCCGAATATAGTCGTCCAATATATCGATCTTTACGTCTCGACCATTTCGAGACTCCTCGTCATGTCCCCGATCTCATTCGGGACTCCGAACTCCTTAGGTACATCAAAACTCATAAACTCATAATATAATTGTCATCGAAACCTTAAGCGTGCGGACCCGATGGGTTCAAGAACTATGTAGACATGACCGAGAGACGTTTCCGGTCAATAACCAATAGCGGAACCTGGATGCTCATATTGGCTCCTACATATTCTGCGAAGATCTTTATCGGTCGAACCGCATAACAACATACATTGTTCCTTTTGTCATCGCTATGTTACTTGCCCGAGATTCGATCGTCGGTATCTCAATACCTAGTTCAATCTCGTTACCGGAAAGTCTCTTTACACATTACGTAATGCATCATCCCGCACCTAACTCATTAGTCACATTGCTTGTAAGGCTTTATAGTGATGTGCATTACCGAGAGGGCCCAGAGATACCTCTCCAACAATCGGAGTGACAAATCCTAATCTCGAAATACGCCAACCCAACATGTATCTTCGGAGACACATGTAGAGCTCCTTTATAATCACCCAGTTGAGTTGTGACGTTTGGTAGCACACAAAGTGTTCCTCCGGTAAATGGGAGTTGCATAATCTCATAGTTGTAGGAACATGTATAAGTCATGAAGAAAGCAATAGCAACATACTAAACGATCAAGTGCTAAGCTAACAGAATAGGTCAAGTCAATCACATCATTCTCCTAATGATGTGATCCCGTTAATCAAATGATAACTCATGTCTATGGTTAGGAAACTTAACCATCTTTGATTAACGAGCTAGTCAAGTAGAGGCATACTAGTGACACTATGTTTGTCTATGTATTCACACATGTATTATGTTTCCGGTTAATACAATTCTAGCATGAATAATAAACATTTATCATGAAATAAGGAAATAAATAATAACTTTATTATTGCCTCTACGGCATATTTCCTTCAGCTCATACTCTTTCATTATATTATCCATGCTAGTTTAAATTTCTATTTCTAGTTTTCTTCTTGTGTGTTTGATAAACCTTAAGAAAAACCAAAAAAAATAGTTAGTTTAATTTCCATGCTTGTAGTAGAAATTAAAATGAAAACCCAAAAAGATTTCTAGTTCTTCTTCTTACTTGTTGGGAGCTTTCCCGTGTAAATAGTTTTATTTTCTTTTCTTTCCTTTGGGGGTCGAGAAGACCATATTGAAAATGTTTAGTGGCTCTCATTTGCATGATTGTTTATTTAACCTAGAGCCCATATTACTTGTCTTCTCTCTTGAGTTGAATGCTTGCAGATTCCAGCTTAGTCCAATGCACGTGCACTCTTATTATTATACACATCTTTCGGTCGTGCAAGTGAAAGGCAATAATGACGATATATGATGGACTTATTGGGATGAGAAAAGCTGGTATGAACTCGACCTCTCTTGTTTTTGTAAATATGATGAGTTCATTGTTTCTGAGTCAGCTTATTATGAAGTAAACATATTTGCAATGACATTTAGAGATTATAGTTGCTTGTGCCATGCTTGATTAGCTATGAGTTATAATGGTTTATCTTGCATGCCAACATGCTATTAGAATGATTATGATATGGTATGATGGGATGGTATCCTCCTTTGAATGAATTGAGTGACTCGACTTGGCACATGTTCACGCATGTAGTTGAATCAAATCAACATAGCCTTCATGATATTTATGTTCATGGTGGATTATATCCTACTCATGCTTGTATTCGGTGTGAATTAATTTTAATGCATGTTAATGATTGTTGTCGCTCTCTCGGTTGGTCGCTTCCCAGTCTTTTGCTAGCCTTCACATGTACTAAGCGGGAATACTGTTTGTGCATCCAAACTCCTTAAACCCCAAAGTTGTTCCATATGAGTCCACTATACCTTCCTATATGCGGTATTTACCTGTCGTTCCAAGTAAATTTGTATGTGCCAAACTCCAAACCTTCAAATGAAATTCTGTTTTGTATGCTCGAGCAGCTCATGTTACAACTAGGGCTGCCTATATCTTCCATGCTAGGTGGGTTATTCTCAAGAGGAATGGACTCCGCTCCTCATTCACGAGAAAGGGCCGGTAACCGGGATGCCCAGTCCCATGATCCAAAAAGATCAAAGCAAAACAAAATAATTAAGCAAAACTCCCCTAGGGCTGTTGTTAGTTGGAGGCACTCGTTGTTTCGAGCAAGCCATGGATTGATGCTTGTTGGTGGTTGGGGGAGTATAAACCTTTATCATTCTGTTTGGGAACTGCCTATAATGCATGTAGTATGGAAGATACATCCATCTCATAGTTGTTGCGTTGACAGCGAAAGTATGCCGCTCAAAATGTTATTCAATCTTTATTTTAAAAATCAAGCTCTGACACCTCTACAAATTCCTGCTTCCCTCTGCGAAGGGTCTATCTATTTACTTTTATGTTGAGTCATCACCCTTCTTATTAAAAAGCACCCGCTGGAGAGCACACTGTCATTTGCATTCATTACTATTGGTTTATATTGGGTATGACTTGACTGGATCTCTTTTACCATGAATTATAATGTTTAGTCAGTCCTTGATCTTTAAAGATGCTCTACATTTATGTTTTGCGGTCTCAGAAAGGGCTAGCGGGATACCATGTTGTTATATCATGTTATGATTGTTTCGAGAAAGTGTTGTCATCCGAGTTTTATTATTATGGCTCCCTAGCTGATTATGCTATTGATATGAGTAATTGTGAGACCCAAGTGTTATTGTGAGTATGGTTAGTTCATAATATTTGTTGAAACTTGAATGCTGGCTTTTCACGTTTACAACAACAAGAGCAAACGGAGTTTGTAAAAGTTTTTCTTTATCACTTTCAGTTTATCAACTGAATTGCTTCAGGACAAGCAAAGGTTTAAGCTTGGGGGAGTTGATACGTCTCCAACGTATCTACTTTTCCAAACACTTTTGCCCTTGTTTTGGACTCTAACTTGCATGATTTGAATGAAACTAACCCGTACTGACGCTGTTTTCAGCAGAACTGCCATGATGTTGTTTTATGTGTAGAAAAGAAAAAAAAAGTTCTCAGCAGAACAAGCTAGGGACCCATAGGTCTGTGGTGAACTACTCACCCATCATCGATAGGGCAGCAAGGTTGATGTAGAAGCCCTCCGTGACCGATTCACCCTCCGGCAGAGTACCGAAAAAGGCCTCCAGATGGGATCCGGAAAAATAGATACTTGCGACAGCGCAAAAATTGTTTCGGGTGGCTCTTTGGTGGTGTGGGGATTTATGAGAATTTATAAAAGTGAAATTAGGTCAATCGAAGCCCAGTGGGCATGCCATGCATGCTTGTGGCCCTCTCGTAGATCATTTGTCCTTCTCCCGAAGTTTCTAGGGTCCCTTCTGGTCTAGAAAAAGCCACTGTAAAGTTTCATTGTGTTTGGCTCCGTTTGATATTGATTTTCTAAAAAACAAAAAACATGTGGAAAATAGAAACTAGTACTGGGCACTGAGTTAATAGATTAATTCTCAAAAAAGATATTAAATAGTATAAAAAGCATATAAAGCATTCAAAATTGATAATATAATAGCATAAAACAATCAAAAATTAGTTTGAGGGGAGAAAGAAAGTAAGAAAAGAGGACTTTAAACGGGCGTTCTACTAGTAGTAAGTCATTTTATCGGTTCATCTTCAAACAACCAGTCCGCCATGGATCACGCTCCAAGGCTCCCACCGTCAGCCTCCACGGCTCCACGCTCTCCTCTTTGCCCTTCCCACCATTCTTCCACCAGTCCGGCAATGTCATACCAATGGCGGTAGCGGGACTGCAGGAGTGCCGGACGGGAGATGCCGCATACGGTAGTGGACAGCTCGAATTCCGGCAGGCGAGCAGCGGATCGCGGAAGGTCAGATTCCGGCAGGCCGGCGGAGTTCAGTGTTTTGTAGTGCGATACTGCGATTGCCTGGTAAGCATCAAATCCCCATGAACTCCTATATGTTTCTGGCAATCTTGCATTCTGGCTTCCTGTAATCCTGCATATCAAATTGGGGTCAGTGTCCATCGATCGGGGTCGTGATCCGGCAATCGATCCAGCTCGACCCGCCGTCGTCCCCGACCCTCGATCGGGGTCGATCGACCACGGGACGGGGATCGCACCATCGACCCGCGAACCAGGCTACTATGACCTGAACATGGGGAAATTTTCCTTCTGAGGTCGCACTCCTATGGCCAACGTTCTCTGTGCAAAGCAAACTCTCAATGGGTGATCCACCGTTGTGTAATCTGTAAATCCTTTTGTCAAACGCATTAGGAAAATCTGCTGTCCTAGCAGAGTCGGCCTGAAGCCCCTTGCATCAAACATATCGGCCTGTTGTCCCCATAAGGTAAGAACAGCAGGCTGGCTGTAAACAACCGCACAGTGAACTATGCTTCAGTCTGTTGATATGTTCGACCCGTATTTATTACTACTTGAAGTAGCTGACAGTACCTACTTTCCATCTGTAATGTATATATGTCTCCTCTGTTGGTGATGCGCTCCAGCTGGGGGCAATACTTCAGTGACTGATGTTACTAAATCCAACATCTGCAAATCAAGAATTGTCATGACTGGGTTGATGCCTCCATTTTCAGTAATACAACGTATTTGTATTTATAATCATGAACATATTTACGCGTTCTGATCCATTCGCGGTGTCAAGACTGTAAAAGGGGGTGTGCTCTCTAGCCGGAGCTTGGTTTCTGTAGCGGTTGTCCTTTCGGTAAATAAAATTCTCTTTGGATAATCCACTGCCATGTAAACCATCGTAGCAGCTTAGAAGTTGAAATTCCGAATGCAATAGATAGAACCTTCTTTTAGTGTGTTTTTGAATTTGTTAAATCGGTGACACGGGATGGCTTCTTCCATAGTAGCTCCCTGTTATAATAAATGAACAATTGTTATCAGTTAGTATGTAGATATTTTAGAGATGGCAAAATGTACATCTTGTATTTGGCCTGACCTGTTGATCCACCATAACCTGGGTACCCGCACAACTACTGTTGAATCATAGAATTCACTACCAAGCTGCCTGAGTAGTGTGTCACCCATGGGTATACTCTTATTCCTTGTATAAAACAAAGGCAGGAAGAGTGTAAATATTGGGAAGCAGACAATTGTATTTCTGATAGAATGTGCAAATGTTTACATACAACAATTTGTTACTGTAGACTTGCAAAAATGGATAAGCATTTATACGTAGGATTTTTTCACTACAAAATCAGATTATGAAAATGCTTATATACTGAAACTCTTTATTATGAGAATACATCCAATAAGATGCGTGTGTAAAGCCAATCGACAACTCGAGATAGAGAGTATTCATCCTGCTTCATGTATACATCGTTAATGACATGTGTATGTAAATCTAACCGACAACTCAATATAGGGAGTGCTAATTTCCCTTGCTGTAAGCATAAATTCTAGATCTGCTATAAGTTCAACAAAGCAGAACCAACAGAGAAAAACAGGGAACATGAGGCAAACAATGTACCTTTGTCTGCTCCTGATGAGGACGAGGCCATGGGGCATGCAGAGGTATGCGCGATGGATGAGCCGAGGTTTAGCCGGAAGCAAGCAGAATGACAAGGCGGAGAGTACCAAGCAGGTGTCAGTGATGATCATATTCAGTGTAAACCGAAGCCCAGAAGGCCAGAAGCTCCAGCGCCCCAGTCGCCGAGTCCAGCATGGTCACTCCACACACGAACGAAGACAGGCAGATCAGAACATGTACAGGAGCATATCGCCGGAGCGCTGCTCGATTGATTTGATTTCTCACCTCTGTATTCAGAGCCGCGAAGGACCGTGGGAGGTGGCTCTGATGAACATAGAAGGGCCACTCCGGAGCTCGCCGTGGCCGAGCTCGGTCACCAGGTCCGTCACATCTCGTGCCCGCGGGATCGCAACCACCGCCGCCGAGCTAAGGAACCGGTGCGATGGAGGGGGCTGAGGCAACGGCACGACAGGAGACGGCGGCATGGTCCGCCTCCCGCTAGTCCGACGACATGGCCTGCAGCGCGGCGCCCATCTCCGACGCCTGCGGCTGCACGGGTTCCATTCCACCAGCTGCGTTTGCAGCATCAGGCTTTGCGCCTACGGCAGCGCCATGACAGACCCGGCTGTGGGGTGTGGAGGCGGCGGCGGCGGCGGCGGCGGCGGCGGCGGCGGCTGAGGCCACGAACTCGACGTCGCGCTTTCGCGGTGCTTCACACACCAAGTGGGATGTTGTCTGAAGCTTAGCGAGACCCTCTTCGAGTGCCTGCCCTCTTTCGCTTCGCGGTCCTTCAGACAAAGTGGGATGTTGTCTGAAGCGTAGCGACACCCTCCTTCAAGTGCCTGCCCTCTTTCGCGGTCCTTCAGACACGACGTGTCTGGAGTGTAGCGACGTAGCGTTACACACCTCCTCCCAGTGCGATCGATTTATCATGCTCCTCCAAGCGCTCTCGATTTATCGCGCCCTGCCAGTCAAACGCGAAATGGGTCGTGTCTGAGACGTAGCGTTCCAGTGCCATTGATTTTGATCAAAAGGAGTTGGGCGGACAAATAAGAATATTTGCTGCTGCTGGCGGGAGCAATTTGAGCTCAGCGCCGCCACGACGATGCCCGGGCTCCCACCTCAAGAAGCAAGCAAAGGCAAATGTGAAGCAGCCGCCTGAAGCGACACTGTAAATTTATACCAAGAACTACTGCTGTGTGATATCTCATGAAACAGTCAGAAAGGAGGAAATCAACAAAACATGAGAATATTTCATCAAGGTTTTAATTAGAGAAGAGGGATACTGCTGTAGCACATAAGTGTACATAGACTAATTAGAAATTTAGCACACTTTCTACTGTGCTCCTCTTCATTACAATCATCAATTAATCGTCTGAGGCATCTACAACCAAAACATGGTTGACCAAATGATGGAACCAAAAGGTGCACTCACTTCAGCAAGATGATCACTAACTTCTGATGTCAAGGCTAGCTACCATGTTCAGACCCCAAAAAGCATCCCTGCGAATATAAGACGTTTTTGCAAGCTAACATAGCTTGCAAAAAGGTCTTATATTACAGGACGGAGGGAGTACAACCAAGCTACAACTACAAACCAGACCACTAGACAGCCTTCCAATCATCATTATACAGGATAGGGAGAAAGCAATTAAGAACAAGGTATAGCATACTTGCTATGGTCTCCATGTCCACCTCAACTTGACAATTTCTAAGCTCTCGAACCAGATGGTCTGAAATCTCCCCTGAAGTCTTCGAGTTCTTTATAGCATTTGACATGTGCTTCCAGTTCCATATCACATACATTAAAAGTTTGCTCTCACACTTGAAATCCTTGAACACAGCGTTGTATACTATCCTAAATCTTGCTGTTTCACAAAGCATAATTGCACATGTCATCACAGTCTGAATGAATTCTTTATACTGAGCGGGATCCCCAGTATAGTTCCAGAGAACATTTATACATTCTTCGGTGAGTGCCAACTTGTCGAGCACCTCGATAAACCTCTTTATGTATAGCTCAGTTTTTAGCTTCTTGTTTTGCTCATCTCTTTCCGTTGGATCTTCTGGATTGTAGTCAACAAGACTTCGATAATCACAGTGGCACTTCAGAAGGATAGAATTCTTAAATAAACGATTTCTAGGGCCTCCTAAACTGTCATTGTCGTCAGTAGGTTTTGTTTCATTGCCAGTCTTCCCTGTGGGTTTCGTTTTCGTCTCTGATGCAAGTTCATATATTTGTGCAAACCTGTTCTCAACCGCAACGATGTATAGATTGTCATTCCTCGCATAGAGTGCTGGCCTTTGACCTCTTTCGCCCACAATTTCAATCCGTGTCAGGTTCTCGGTACCGAAGAATTCCAGTTGATAGGGGAGCATACGACAACCCATGATTCTTCAGCTTCACTGTTATCAGCGAGCCTCATACGAAAATAATCAATGACGGTAGCTAGATCATCTCGCCCCAGATTAAACGTGATTCTTATCCCATGAAATTTGTCTTCGAAATGACCTATAAAACTGTTTAAGCAGTGTATAAGAAATTATGAAAAAAACCATATAAAGAAAGGAAAATTATTGTCGGCCATCTCAAAAACATGCAGTTCGAAGTGCAAACTATGCACAAACAGACAGAGACTATGAAAGAAGTCAAAGTGGTAGGTTGCATTTTAAGTGCCATAAGTGTAACAAAGTAATGTACTGATGGCATTGCAATAAACAAAGCTTTCTCACAACAAAATATGCTACCATTGAAACAAAAAAAAACTCTACAGTGCACACACTTATGGCACTTAAGAGTTAAGACACAACCTATCACATATTTATGGAAGCATCAGGTTTAAGTACCGTGTTTTCTGAATATGTTCGAGCCTTGCCAAGGCATATCGGATGGCCTGCTCCTCCTGCTGCTTGGCCTGCTGCTTTTTATTCAATTCAAGATAGGCATCATGAATACTTTGAATCTTAATCCTGATGGACACAGAATCAAGATAAGGGTTTTCCTTCAGCCATGCTTCTGCATCGGCACAGATCTGCATAACAACAACAACAATAATAAAAATTTAGTTACTTAAATAACAAACATGCATGAAACCACAATGCTTATCTCTGTTTGTTTGAATACCTTTGGCATCTCCTCCAAATATGTTTTTTTTGTTGTAACTCTACGAAAGTCCTTAGTGGCCTCTTTGCACGCATCGATTTCCTTAAAAAAATTCTCGCACTGCATACAGAACAATAAATTGTTGGCAATTTATTTATAATATATAGAACTAAAAGTAGACAAAGCATTTAATACGAAGCATTATCAGGGAATAAAAGGCAAACCTGTCGAAACATTAGTCTAAAAGGATGAGAACCCGCTATTATATCCAGATGTGGTTGCAAGTTCACCATAAGACTCTTGGCTTCTTCATCCATAAGATCATCTCTGTCAAGGACTTGTTGGTATTTACCACGAAAAAACATCAGTTCCTCGTCTTTGATAGATTTGCTCAGCAGGTCATCCGGAGTGCGTTGTAAAGCAACTTGGTAACATATAGACTCGGCACTCGAGGTTCCTGAAGGGTAGGGAGTTCACACAAGGTTAAGACTCGGCATTTGTTTAGCTTGCAAAAACGTCTTACATTGTGGGACGGAGGGAGTACTTCACTAGAGATTTATGATGAGACGGATAGAAATAGAAACAGAAACATACACGATTTTCATCAGAGTTGGAAAAAAAAATACCTAGGAAGAAGTTTCATTCTTCTCAGCAACATACTCAAAAGCCTTTGTAGCTACCTCTTCATCCTCGTACAGCATCTACATAAAACCAATTGTATTGATTGCCAAAAATAAACTAATAAAGCAGGTAAAGATCTTAATACTTTTCATCACTTACTTTGGCTGAGATTGAATTGATTCCACTGATATCAATGTGAACTTTTAGTCTTAGTTCAACTGTTGCATCTAGGACTTGAGATGCTTGGACGAAACCAATCTATAATTAAATCAAAGTTGAAGTTAGTGGTTAGCTGATAGCAGCAAACTATTATACTCCTGCTGCTTCTGCTGCTAGGTGATGCTAGCTGCTGCTTGTGCAAATTGACAAATTCTAACATTGCTACTGTCCAAAACAAGTGCAAATAATACCTGATGGCTACTGCTTAGTGTTGTACCCAAAAGCAAGTCCACAGTGCATGGAAGAGTCGTATGGAAGGTAACCACCTCAGATGAAATAGGAAGGCCTTTGGGGATAGGAATTGCAGCAACCTTATCATTTGAATCTTTGATTTGCATCCGAATTGGAGAAGGGAACTTTTCAGTTATCTGAAATGCAATTGAGAAAGTGTCATATAACAATAGTAATGCCTAAAAATAAATAGACAAATTTACAACTTGGAAGTCAATCATACATTGAACTTATCAGTCTGCGTTTTCTTTCAGATGTATCATTCTCAGTAATTTTGTCGTGCCGGATGATTGATAAACAATGCATGGCGCATCCTTTGGCCACCGATTCGATTGCACTAGCATAAGTCCAGCGCTCGGGCTTTCTCCCCAAAACATCTTCTATTATATTGGGTATCTGCGGGTATTGTGTTCCAGATCCAGCCAATACAATAGACCCTATTTCACTGGCTTTTAGGTGAGCTTCATCTAATACCTCCCGTATGAGACCACGCAATGGTGCAGATCTAGTTTCTAGACGAGCTATCAATTCTGTCTCTTCCAATTGCGTCCTTTTATCAGTTAGAAACTTATTTTTCCACTTTGCAATATAGGCGGTATTGTTATTGCAATGCTCAGAAATGACATCCTCAAAGGTCTTCTCTCCGATTTCCTTACTGTAGGCATGGGCAAGGATCTCCATCTCAATATCTCTTTTTCCAAAGATTTTGATTTTCGATGCAATGAATTTTGCAACACAGGCCTGCATGGTATTTTTATCAATATTGAGAACTAACAAATGCTTATCTTTCAAGGTATTCAAGTTCTTTGACTCATCCATTCCATATGAAAGAGCTACAGCAGTGCATTCGTGCAACAGTCTTAACGGGATCAGACCAGCAACTTCAGCTGCTTGATACACAGCCCTGCGCTGAATATCAGTAAAGAACGATGGAATGGCAATGCAGCACCTTTGAACATCATCATTTTGCTGTAAATCTGCCGCCCTCTTCAACTTTGACAGAACCATTGCCAACAGCTGAACATAATTAAACTCTGATGTGCCAATTTGCACAGGCAAAGCGTCTATATTTCCTATATTCTGTCTAATTCTAGTTATTTTCATACAGCCCGGGTTTTCGGTAGGGGGGGGGGGGGGGGCACCATCAATATGACGCAACCCATTCAGAAAATAAATATCAGATGAGATTTCCTTCCCTTGGGCTTTAGCCATTTCAACGTTGAAATCATAACATGTCAGAATAGACACCAAACATGGATCGTCTAACTCATTTTCAAAGCCCCCGAGGTCAAACCCACCATATATGCGTGAATCCATTTTCTTCATGCTCTGCAAAGTTTCAAGATTCGTTTGTTAAAAGAACTGAACACAGGCAACCATAAGTTATATTTGACAGAATCATACAAGCAAAGCACTGTATCAAGCAAGCACTAAACTGCATTCATCCATACGAAAATATGCTACTTGAACTTTGCTTCGGTACACCCCCACCCCCTAGAAAAGTTTATAGAGTTCGATGCAGATTTTAGGTGAAGATTAGAACAAAACTCATTTTGGATTCGTAAAAAAAAATACTTTGAAGTTTGAACAAACAAACTGAGTTTAATTCTTCTAAATTTATTATACTTAAATTTACATGAGATTGTATGTGATGCAGAATACTATTACACAAGTAACAAATTTTAAAAAAATGTACACAATTCGCCCATGAAAAAAAGGGCACTCATAATTCAGATAATGGTACACATTTCGCCCCAAAAGAACTTTTCCAAAAAATGGGGCCAAGGATCTTGGCTGTGGGTTAATGGGGCACTATATCTTTTTAAATAATTCACTTTCCCATTAGTATGGCAGGTTCACCAAGCTAGCTACACACAGATTTGTCAAAAGATGAGATATTTGGCTGGAGGACTTGCAAGCTTAGGGTTAGGGTTGGAGGTATATTCTAAAACAAAAGGTTTTTTTTGCGAAACAAAACAAAAGGGTTGGGGTTACAGCTATGTCAAGGAAAGAGTGCAGAAGATGAGAGGTGGAGGAGACTTACCAGGTGCGTTCACCTAGACGGCAGCCCTCACCGGTGGTGGGACGAGACAGTGGAGATGGATCTGCAACGAATAGCCAGGAGCACTTGAGGAGGAAAGGAGCGGAGTCAGGAAACCAAAGTGGGTTCACCCGCAGCCGGAAGCCTCATGGGTTCACCCGCGGCCGGAATCCAGACGGCGGCGACCGAAGATCTGGCGCCATTGCTCCTAATTTACGAGAAAACCCATCTTCGAAGAAGAGCGAGAAGAGCGAGCAGAGTGGGTGAAAGAGTGAGAGTGAGAGTCGAGACAACAGAGCTAGGGAGCTGTCGGACAATGGGAGTCCTCTAGCTGGGCCCCACGTGGGCTGTTTGGATGCTGCCCTGGCCAGCCCTACCAAATCGTGGGCGAGCCAAAACTTTGGCGCAGCATCCAGCCGCCCACGCCCTGCCCAAGAGTTGGCAATAAAATGAATTGGAGATGCCCGTGCAGCCAGGGCGTGCCAAATATTTGGTCATCATCCAAACGAGTACCCAGCACCTGGTCAACGTCCAATGTTTTGGCATGGCGGCTGTTGGCTGGAATTCAAACAGACCTCTCTGATCCGTTACTATATATTCATTAATAACAGCATCTGCAACCGGACCCATACGCGCCAAAACGGCAGTCCGGAGAACCGGAAATTACCATCGAGTGTGAAGTTGTAGGAGCCGGATCCTGTAGAAGGGAAGTCTCTGTGTGCTACAGTGCTCGTCTAGTGTAAAATGAAGAAAAAATGTTAGAGACTATTAGCAGGTTATTTACTTTTGATAATTGCTGTAGATATAAAAATCCAAAATTAATTTATCTCATCATCAACTTGTTTGTATGTAATTACTATGAATGTACATACTAGATCTGTAATTTAAAAATTAATTTAAGTTATTTTAGCCTTAGTTATATGGATTAACCGAAGGAAAGTTAGGATAATGTAGCTTCTCTAACATCTCTTGTGTATGTTAGACGATCCAGTTCCGAAGTTGTAGTGCTCCGGCACCTTGGTGCCCCTTTTTTGAGAAAATGAAAAAAAAAGGCATATTTAAAAGTTTCAAAAAAATTGAAATAATTTTGTGAAAACTTGTATGTATTTACTACGAATCCATGGAAATTTTGTTTTGAAAAAATGTAATTTGTAAGTTGTAAAAAAAATCCAACCCAATAACGAAAAAAGTAGCTCATTTGAAAATGCATATTTATCTTTTTTGTACACCACATGTGAAAGTAAAATGATACTCCCTCCGTTTCAAATTACTCGTCGCAGAAATGGATGTATCTAGAACTAAAATACATCAAGATACATCCATTTCTGCGACGAGTAATTCGGAACGGAGGAAATATGTGCGTATAACTTTTTTGCTAAAATTCCAGATTGTAGTGCGTGTTTGCAATTTTGGACCAAACTAACCTCCACTCAAATCGTTGTGGTGTACAAAATGATACTCCCGCAGGAGCATGCACGTGGGGTGGTGGGTCATATGCGGTAAGGCCAACTCCACCACGTGATCCCAAACGGACGTCCGTTTTGCCCGGATTCTGTCCGTTTGGGTAGGACAATGGGGTCGTGTCCCGACCGTTTTTGGAATGCGGTGGCCGTGCGCCCAACGTGCGGACTCATCCCGGCCGCATCCTGTCCGCGTACTTTTTCTATGCAAGCCCTTAAACTTTTTTTCATCATTCATTCTTGGTACATGGGAATACATCACCAAATTTTGACTAGAAAAGTAAGACCAAAGAAAACAAGAACCACAAGAATATGTTTTAGAAGATATCCAACTTCCATAACTGCTCATGTAAGTTGGATACTGGATTAGTGCCTTCTCGATGCATTCATTGTTGATCTACGGAGGAGCCGCCTCCATCTTGCGTGTTTCTTTCTTCTTCGAGTCTAAAGAAGTAGAGGTTGCTTCCTCGCATCTAGTCTCATGTCTAGCCTCTAATCTAGCAGCAAGTGCACTTGTCTCATCTACAGCCTCTATGCTAGCTAAAAGTGCACGAACATCTACTAAATTGCGCTCTATCAATATATCGATGTACTCTTCTTCCCAATACCAAAACTTGCATCCATTCTACACAACAAAATTTGAAGTTAGCACAACTAGTCAAATCTAGAGCACAAACCGAAGCTAAAAAAAGCACATACCCCATCGTTTACGCACTTGATGAACACCCAACCGGGATGTTCCGGCGTTGTAGACACGCGGCGCACGACCTTCTTTAGGCAGTGGTCGCACTTAATGAGCGGCAACGGTGCGCCGACGAGCTTTTGGGCTAGCACCGAGCCCGGCCGACCGCCATTTGTGTATCTGTCAGCAGACCACCGACGGTGTAGATCCGAGCGGCTAGAGGATGAGCCACTGCCTACATGTGGCCTTGCGGCCCTGCCATGGCCTTCCGGCCCGGTGCCCGGCCAGTCCATGGCGTGGCGTGGCCTCCCACAGCCGGGCGAGCTCAAGACCAACCGGATCCGCCCCAAATCCGGCCGGCGGATGCGCAAAACAGGTGGCCGTGGTTGGGTAGCTCGGGGGCGCCGAGGGGAAGGGGCTGGGCGAGCGCGCGTCCGAGCTGCACAGCTACAATGGCAGCGGCGGCGAGGGAAGAGTGGAGAAGAATGGAGGGCGTGCGGCCCGAGGGAGGGAGGGGGCGGATAGAAAAAGGCGCCCCTGTGCCACCGACGGGCGGGCCAGGGGAGGACACGCGTAGACGGCCCGCGTGTCCGCGTGCTGTCCGTTTCACCCCAAAAACGGCGTAAACTTGGGCCGGGATGGGTCGAAAGCAGACACAAAACGGATAAAAGTCCATTTGCGCCCACGCGTTGGGCCGTCTGGTTCGTCCGTTTTATCCCAAACGGACGCGCGCGGACAGGATGGGGTCGCGCGGTGGAGTTGGCCTAAAAGCTGGGCTTTCTCGTCCAAAGTACAACGGTCAGCACATTCGTTGGTATGAGAGCCAGAGTCTATGTGCACTATAATAAGGAACAGAGGGAGTATGAAATATTGCAGATACATAATATACATGTGTGTGTCTGTTTACAAAAAAGAATAGTTTATTTTCGGTTGTAGGAAAATGCTTTTTGAAGACAGACACCAAGGTGCTCGTGCGCTAATGCTAACTTCCGCCATTCAGACGCCCTATATCTAGCCCAAACGTCCGGACTAACTCACAGTCTCCATATCCGGCCCATATCGAAGCGGATATAGGAGGCCCGGACGCACCCAAGCAGCACCGCCACATCGGCCCGGCCCGATCTAGCCTACGCCTTCCCACCATCGTTCCCACAAAAAACCCACCTGCTCGAACGAACCCTAATCAATCTCAGTCTACCCGCCCTCTCCGCTCCCGTCCCGTCTCCTTTACTTCATCTCTCTATCTTTCCGCCTCCTCCGGCATGGCCAAGTCATCCCATGACTCTGGCAGCGAGCCCGGTCCCATTGACTGGGACAACGTCATGAAGGAGGAGGACGCCGACCCCGCTAGCGACGCGTCGGTGAGGAGGAGCTCGCGCTCTGCATCGCCATCTAGCACTCGCGGGTGGACATCGGCGGGAGCTCGAGCACTGTTACCTCCATCGCCAGCTCATCCGGGTCTCACCACCGCTATGCGGGCCGCCATCACCTGTCCCGTGCTTGTTCGTCCCGCTCTGCGCCGCTCCAAATCTAGAGCAGAGCGGCCGTCTTCCCTTCCCCTTCGGCGCCAACCCTGCCCGAGCAGCGCTGGGTGCTCGTGTCCAACGCACTCATGCGGATGCGCATGCCGGAGACGGAGGCGAAGGGGGCCCAGCACGAGCAATAGCAGGACATGACCGCGTTGGAGTCCAGCACTTCCCGCCAATGCGCACGCTACGTCCTCGTCGACCCGGGGGAGGTGCTCCTCTGTGAGGTCATGTGGCGGTCGCTTACCATGGCGGAATCCGATGCTCGGCTCCTCCGGTGCAAAAACGTGAAGGCGCTCCGGCTCGGGCTTGAAGCTTCTGAGTGCCTCGCAAGGGAGAAGGAGTCCACCAAGGCAAAGGTAACACGCCACGCGAAGTATCAGCAGTGCCTCTTCCGTTGCCTCTCCGGCTACATCTCCTTGACATTGGAGAGCGACACCACCAGCACGGACGACGACGACAATCCTTTTGTCACGGACACGCACATGATACGTTCATTTTGCACCATGCTTTTATATTGATATTTATTGCATTATGGGATGTTATTACACATTTTATCACAATATTTATGTCTATTCTCTCTTATTTTTATAAAGTTTACATGAAAAGGGAGAATGTCGGCAACTGGAATTCTGGACTGGAAAATGAACAAATATTAGAGACCTATTCTGCACAACTCCAAAAGTCTTGAAACTTCACGGAGCATGTTTTTGGAATATATATAAAATATTGGATAAATAAAGTACCAAAGGGGGGCCACCAGCCAGCCACAAGGGTGGAGGGCACGTCCCCCGACCTTGTGGGCCCCCTGGCAGGCCTTCGGTGCCATCTTTAGCTATATGGTGTGTTTTGACCTGGAAAATATCAGAAGAAAGCTTTTGGGACGAAGCGCCGCCGTCTCGAGGCGGAATCTGGGCAGAACCAATCTAGGGCTCCGGCGGAGCTGTTCTGCCGGGGAAACATCCCTCCAGGAGGGGGAAATCATCGCCATCGTCATCACCAACGATCCTCTCATCGAGAGGGGGTCAGTCTCCATCAACATCTTCACCAACACCATCTCCTCTCAAACCCTAGTTCATCTCTTGTATTCGATCTTGGTCCCAAAACCTCAGATTGGTACCTATGGGTTGCTAGTAGTGTTGATTACTCCTTGTAGTTGATGCTAGTTGGTTTATCTGGTGGAAGATTATATTTTTAGATCCTTAATGATAATTAATACTCCTTTGATCTTGACCATAAATATGTTTTGGGAGTAGTTACGTTTGTTCCTACGAATATGCGAGAAGTCTTGTTATAAGTGATACCTCTTGAGCACTGCGTTGGTTTTCCCTTGAAGAGGAAAGGGTGATGCAGTAAAGTAGCGTAAGTATTTCCCTCAGTTTTTGAGAACCAAGGTATCAATCCAGTAGGAGATCACACACGAGTCCCAGCACCTACACAAACAAATAAGAACATCGCAACCAATGTGATAAAGGGGTTGTCAATCCCTTCACGGTCACTTACGAGAGTGAGATCTGATAGATATGATAAGATAATATTTTTGATATTTTTATGATAAAGAGAAATAAAGATGCAAAGTAAAATAAATGGCAATAAAAATAGCTAAGTGTTGGAAGATTAATATGATGGAAGATAGACCCGGGGGCCATAGGTTTCACTAGTGGCTTCTCTCAAGAGCATAAGTATTACGGTGGGTAAACAAATTACTATCGAGTAATTGATAAAATTGAGCATAGTTATGAGAATATCTAGGTATGATCATGTATATAGGCATCACGTCCGCGACAAGTAGACCGAAACGATTTTGCATCTACTACTATTACTCCACACATCGACCGCTATCCAGCATGCATCTAGAGTATTAAGTTCATAAGAACAGAGTAATGCTTTAAGTAAGATGACATGATGTAGAGGGATAAACTCATGCAATATGATATAAACCCCATCTTTTTATCCTCGATGGCAAAAATACAATACGTGCCTTGCTGCCCCTGCTGTCACTGGGAAAGGACACCGCAAGATTGAACCCAAAGCTAAGCACTTCTCCCATTGCAAGAAAGATCAATCTAGTATGCCAAACCAAACTAATAATTCAAAGAGACTTGCAAAGATAACCAATCATACATAAAAGAATTCAGAGGAGATTCAAATATTGTTCATAGATAATCTTGATCATAAACCAACAATTCATTGGATCTCGACAAACACACCGCAAAAGAAGATTACATCGAATAGATCTCCAAGAAGATCGAGGAGAAATTTGTATTGAGATCCAAAGAGAGAGAAGAAGCCATCTAGCTAATAACTATGGACCCGAAGGTCTGAGGTAAACTACTCACACATCATCGGAGAGGCTGTGGTGTTGATGTAGAAGCCCTCCGTGATCAATGCCCCCTCCGGCGGAGCGCCGGAAAAGGCCCCAAGATGGGATCTCACGGGTACAGAAGGTTGCGGCGGTCGAAATAGGGTTTTGGCTCTGTCTCTAATGGTTTGGGGGTACGTAGATATATATAGGAGGAAGAAGTAGGTCGGTGGAGCTACAAGGGGCCCACGAGGGTGGAGGGCGCGCCCCCTGCCTCGTGGCCTCCTCGTTCGTTTCTTGACGTCCACTCCAAGTCCTCTGGATCACATTTGTTCCAAAAATCACGTTCCCGAAGGTTTCATTCCGTTTGGACTCCGTTTGATATTCCTTTTCTGTGAAACACTGAAATAGGAAAAAATAGCAATTTGGGTTGGGCCTCCAGTTAATAGGTTAGTTCCAAAAATAATATAAAAGTGCACAATAAAGCCCATTAAACATCCAAAATAGAATATAATATAGCATGGAACAATAAAAAATTATAGATACGTTGGAGACGTATCAATAAGTAATCATGTGAATTTGGTGTTCGTTCGATATTTTGATGATATGTATGTTGTCTCTCCTCTAGTGGTGTTATGTGAACGTCAACTACATGACACTTCACCATTATTTGGGCCTAGGGGAAGGCATTGGGAAGTAATAAGTAGATGATGAGTTGCTAGAGTGACAGAAGCTTAAACTCTAGTATATGCGTTGCTTCGTAAGGGGCTGATTTGGATCCATATGTTTCATGCTATGGTTAGGTTTACCTTAATACTTCTTCCGTAGTTGCGGATGCTTGCGAGAGGGGTTAATCATAAGTGGGAGGCTTGTCCAAGGAAGTTCAGCATCCAAGCACCGGTCCACCCACATATCAAATTATCAAAGTAACGAACGTGAATCATATGAGCATGATGAAAACTAGCTTGACAACAATTCCCATGTGTCCTCGGGAGCGCTTTGCTTTATATAAGAGTTCTTCCAGGCTTGTCCCTTGCTATAAAAAGGATTGGGCCACCTTGCTGCACCTTAGTTACTTTATTTACTTGTTACCCGTTACAATTTACCTTATCACAAAACTACCAGTTATCGATAATTTCAGTGCTTGCAGAGAATACCTTGCTGAAAACCACTTGTCATTTCCTTTGCTCCTCGTTGGGTTCTACACTCTTACTTATCGAAAGGACTACGATAGATCCCCTATACTTGTGGGTCATCAAGACTCTTTTCTGTCGCTGTTGTCGGGGAGCGAAGCGCCTTTGGTAAGTGGAATTTGGTAAGGAAACATTTAAATAGTGTGCTTACTGTCACTTGTTACTATGAAAAAAAAAATCCTTCGAGGGGCTTGTTCGGGGTATCTTCACCTCGCCCGGAAGAGCAAAGAGTTGCTCCTTGAAGGAAATATGCCCCAGAGGCAATAATAAAGTTATTATTTATTTCCTTATATCATGATAAATGTTTATTATTCATGCTAGAATTGTATTAACCGGAAACATAATACATGTGTGAATACATAGACAAACAGAGTGTCACTAGTATGCCTCTACTTGACTAGCTCATTAATCAAAGATGGTTGTGTTTCCTAGCCATGGACAAAGATTTGTCATTTGATTAACGGGATCACATCATTAGGAGAATGATGTGATTGACTTGACCCATTCCGTTAGCTTAGCACTTGATCATTTAGTATGTTGTTGTTGCTTTCTTCATGACTTATACATGTTCCTATGACTATGAGATTATGCAACTCCCGTTTACCGGAGGAACACTTTGTGTGCTACCAAACGTCACAACACAACTGGGTGATTATAAAGGTGCTCTACAGATGTCTCCGAAGGTACATGTTGGGTTGGCGTATTTCGAGATTAGGATTTGTCACTCCGATTGTCGGAGAGGTATCTCTGGGCCCTCTCGGTAATACACATCACTTAAGCCTTGCAAGCATTGCAACTAATGAGTTAGTTGCGGGATGATGTATTACGAAACGAGTAAAGAGACTTGCCGGTAACGAGATTGAACTAGGTATTGAGATACCGACGATCGAATCTCGGGCAAGTAACATACCGATGACAAAGGGAACAACGTATGTTGTTATGCGGTCTGACCGATAAAGATCTTCGTAGAATATGTGGGAGCCAATATGAGCATCCAAGTTCCGCTATTGGTTATTGACCGGAGACGTGTCTCGGTCATGTCTACATAGTTCTCGAACCCGTAGGGTCCGCACGCTTAATGTTACGATGACAGTTATATTATGAGTTTATGTGTTTTGATGTACCGAAGGTTGTTCGGAGTCCCGGATGTGATCACGGACATGACGAGGAGTCTCGAAATGGTTGAGACATGAAGATTGATATATTGGAAGCCTATGTTTGGACATCGGAAGTGTTCCGGGTGAAATCGGCATTTTACCGGAGTACCGGGAGGTTACCGGAACCCCCCGGTAACTTAATGGGCCTTAATGGGCCTAGTGGAGGAAGAGGAGAGGATGCCAAGGGGCAGTCGCGCGCCGCTTCCCCCCAAGTCCGAATTGGACAAGGAGGGGGGTGGCGCCCCCCCCCCTTTCCTTTACCCTCTCTCTCTCTCCTTCCCCCCAAGTCCTAGTCCAACATGGAAAAGGGGGGAGTCCTACTCCCGGTGGGAGTAGGACTCCTCCTAGCGCGCCCTCCTCCTGGCCGGCCGCACCCCCCCCCCCTTGCTCCTTTATATACGGGGGCGGGGGGCACCCCAGAGACACAACAATTGATCATTGATCTCTTAGCCGTGTGCGGTGCCCCCCTCCACCATAGTCCACCTCGATAATACTGTAGCGGTGCTTAGGCGAAGCCCTGCGTCGGTAGAACATCAACATCGTCACCACGCCATCGTGCTGACGAAACTCTCCCTCAACACTCGGCTGGATCGGAATTTGAGGGACGTCATCGGGCTGAACGTGTGCTGAACTTGGAGGTGTCGTACGTTCGGTACTTGATCGGTCGGATCGTGAAGACGTACGACTACATCAACCGCGTTGTGCTAACGCTTCCGCTTACGGTCTACGAGGGTACGTATACATCACTCTCCCCTCTTGTTGCTATGCATCACCATGATCTTGCGTGTGCGTAGGAATTTTTTTGAAATTACTACATTCCCCAACAGTGGCATCCGAGCTAGGTTTTATGCATAGATGTCGTATGCACGAGTAGAACACAAGTGAGTTGTGGGCGATATAAGTCATACTGCTTACCAGCATGTCATACTTTGGTTCAGCGGCATTGTGAGATGAAGCGGCCCGGACCGACATTACGCGTACGCTTACGCGGGACTGGTTTCACCGCCACGAGCACTAGTTGCTTAAAGGTGACCGGCGGGTATTTGTCTCTCTCACTTTAGTTGAACTGAGTGTGGCTACGCCGGTCCTTGCGAAGGTTAAAATACCACCAACTTGACAAACTATCGTTGTGGTTTTGATGCGTAGGTAAGAACGGTTCTTGCTCAGCCTGTAGCAGCCACGTAAAATTTGCAACAACAAAGTAGAGGACGTCTAACTTGTTTTTGCAGGGCATGTGTATGGTCAAGACATGATGCTAAATTTTATTGTATGAGATGATCATGTTTTGTAACCAAGTTATCGGCGACTGGCAGGAGCCATATGGTTGTCGCTTTATTGTATGCAATGCAATCGCCCTGTAATGCTTTACTTTATCACTAAGTGGTAGCGATAGTCGTAGAAGCATAAGATTGGCGAGAAGACAACGATGCTGCGATGGAGATCAAGGTGTCGCACCGGTGACGATGGTGATCATGACGATGATGGAGATCACAAGCACAAGATGATGATGGCCATATCATATCACTTATATTGATTGCATGTGATGTTTATATTTTATGCATCTTATCTTGCTTTGATTGACGGTAGCATTATAAGATGATCTCTCACTAAATTTCAAGATAAAAGTGTTCTCCCTGAGTATGCACTGTTGCCAAAGTTCGTCGTGCCCAGACACCACGTGATGATCGGGTGTGATAAGCTCTACGTCTATCTACAACGGGTGCAAACCAGTTTTTGCACACGCAGAATACTCAGGTTAAACTTGACGAGCCTAGCATATGCAGATATGGCCTCGAAACACTGAGACCGAAAGGTCGAGCGTGAATCATATAGTAGATATGATCAACATAGTGATGTTCACCATTGAAAACTACTCCATTTCACGTGATGATCGGTTATGGTTTAGTTGATTTAGATCACGTGATCACTTAGAGGATTAGAGAGATGTTTTTCTAAGTGGGAGTTCTTAAGTAATATGATTAATTGAACTTAAATTTATCATAAACTTAGTACCGGATAGTATCTTGCTTGTCTGTAGATAGATGGCCCGTGCTGTTGTTCCATTGAATTTTAATGCGTTCCTTGAGAAAGCAAAGTTGAAAGATGATGGTAGCAATTACACGGACTGGGTCCGTAACTTGAGGATTATTCTCATTGCTGCACAGAAGAATTACATCCTGGAAGCACCGCTGGGTGCCAGGCCTGCTGCAAGAGCAACACCAGATGTTGTGAACATCTGGCAAAGAAAAGCTGATGACTACTAGATAGTTCAGTGTGCCATGCTTTACGGCTTAGAACCGGGACTTCAACGACGTTTTGAACGTCATGGAGCATATGAGATGTTCCAGGAGTTGAAGTTAATATTTCAAGCAAATGCCCAGATTGAGAGATATGAAGTCTCCAATAAGTTCTATAGCTGCAAGATGGAGGAGAATAGTTCTGTCAGTGAGCATATACTCAAAATGTCTGGGTATAATAATCACTTGATTCAACTAGGAGTTAATCTTCCGGATGATAGCGTCATTGGCAGAATTCTTCAATCACTGCCACCAAGCTACAAGAGCTTCATGATGAACTATAACATGCAAGGGATGGATAAGACGATTCCCGAGCTCTTCGCAATGCTAAAAGTTGCGGAGGTAGAAATCAAGAAGGAGCATCAAGTGTTGATGGTTAACAAGACCACTAGTTTCAAGAAAAGGGCAAAGGAAAGAAAAAGGGGAACTTCAAAAAGAACAGCAAGCAAGTTGCTGCTCAGGAGAAGAAACTCAAGTCTGGACCTAAGCCTGAAACTGAGTGCTTCTACTGCAAGCAGACTGGTCACTGGAAGCGGAACTGCCCCAAGTATTTGGCAGATAAGAAGGATGGCAAGGTGAACAAAGGTATATGCGATATACATGTTATTGATGTGTACCTTACTAGAGCTCGCAGTAGCACCAGGGTATTTGATACTGGTTCTGTTGCTAATATTTGCAACTCAAAACAGGGACTACAGATTAAGCAAACACTGGCAAAGGACGAGGTGACGATGCGCGTCGGAAATGGTTCCAAAGTCGATGTGATCACGGTTGGCACGCTACCTCTACATCTACCTTCGAGATTAGTATTAGACCTAAATAATTGTTATTTGGTGCAGCATTGAGCATGAACATTATATCTGGATCTTGTTTGATGCGAGACGGTTATTCATTTAAATCAGAGAATAATGGTTGTTCTATTTATATGAGTAATATCTTTTATGGTCATGCACCCTTGAAGAGTGGTCTATTTTTGATGAATCTACTTAGTGATACCTAATGTTGAAGCCAAAAGATGCAGAGTTGATAATGATAGTGCAACTTACTTATGGCACTGCCGTTTGGGTCATATCGGTGTAAAGCGCATGAAGAAGCTCCATACTGATGGACTTTTGGAACCACTTGATTATGAATCACTTGGTACTTGCGAACTGTGCCTTTTGGGCAAGATGACTAAAACACCATTCTCCGGTACAATGGAAAGAGCAACAGATTTATTGGAAATCATACATACAGATGTATGTGGTCCAATGAATGTTGAGGCTCGTGGCGGATATCGTTATTTTCTCACCTTCACAGATGATTTGAGCAGATATGGGTATATCTACTTAATGAAACATAAGTCTGAAACATTTGAAAAGTTCAAAGAATTTCAGAGTGAAGTTGAAAATTATCGTAACAAGAAAATAAAATTTCTACGATATGATCATGGAGGAGAATATTTGAGTTACGAGTTTGGTCTACATTTGAAACAATGCGGAATAGTTTTGCAACTCATGCCACCCGGAACACCACACCGTAATGGTGTGTCCGAACGTCGTAATCATACTTTACTAGATATGGTGCAATCTATGATGTCTCTTACTCATTTACCGCTATCGTTTTGGGGTTATGCTTTGGAGACGGCCGCATTCACGTTAAATAGGGCACCATCGAAATCCGTTGAGACAATGCCTTATGAACTATGGTTTGGCAAGAAACCAAAGTTGTCATTTCTTAAAGTTTGGGGCTGCGATGCTTATGTGAAAAAGCTTCAACCTGATAAGCTCGAACCCAAATTGGAGAAATGTGTCTTCATAGGATACCCAAAGGAGACTGTTGGGTACACCTTCTATCACAGATCCGAAGGCAAGACATTCGTTGCTAAGAATGGATCCTTTCTAGAGAAGGAGTTTCTCTCGAAAGAAGTGAGTGGGAGGAAAGTAGAACTTGATGAGGTAACTGTACCTGCTCCCTTATTGGAAAGTAGCTCATCACAGAAATCTGTTCCTGTGACACCTACACCAATTCGTGAGGAAGTTAATGATGATGATCATGGAACTTCAGATCAAGTTATTACTGAACCTCGTAGATCAACCAAAGTAAGATCCGCACCAGAGTGGTACGGTAATCCTGTTCTGGAAGTCATGTTACTAGACCATGATGAACCTACGAACCATGAAGAAGTGATGGTGAGCCCAAATTCCGCAAAATGGCTTGAGGCCATGAAATCTGAGATGGGATCCATGTATGAGAACAAAGTGTGGACTTTGGTTGACTTGCCCGATGATCGGCAAGCAATTGAAAATAAATGTATCTTCAAGAAGAAGACTGATGCTGACGGTAATGTTACTGTCTTCAAAGCTTGACTTGTCGCAAAAGGTTTTCGACAAGTTCAAGGGATTGACTATGATGAGACCTTCTCACCCGTAACGATGCTTAAGTCTATTGGAATCATGTTAGCGATTGCCGCATTTTATGATTATGAAATATGGCAGATGGATGTCAAAACTGCGAACGGGTTTCTGGAAGAAGAGTTGTATATGATGCAGCCAGAAGGTTTTGTCAATCCAAAGGGAGCTAACAAAGTGTGCAAGCTCCAGCGATCCATTTATGGACTGGTGCAAGCCTCTCGGAGTTGGAATAAATGCTTTGATAGTGTGATCAAAGCATTTGGTTTTGTACAGACTTTTGGAGAAGCCTGTATTTACAAGAAAGTGAGTGGGAGCTCTGTAGCATTTCTGATATTATATGTGGATGACATATTGCTGATTGGAAATAATATAGAATTTCTGGATAGCATAAAGGGATACTTGAATAAGAGTTTTTCAATGAAAGACCTTGGTGAAGCTGCTTACATATTGGGCATTAAGATCTATAGAGATAGATCAAGACGCTTAATTGGACTTTCACAAAGCACATACCTTGACAAAGTTTTGAAGAAGTTCAAGATGGATCTAGAAAAGAAAGGGTTCTTGCCTATGTTACAAGGTGTGAAGTTGAGTAAGACTCAAAGCCCGACACTGCAGAAGATAGAGAGAAAATGAAAGGTGTTCCCTATGCTTTAGCCATAGGCTCTATCATGTATGCAATGCCGTGTACCAGACCTGATGTGTGCCTTGCTATAAGTCTAGCAGGGAGGTACCAAAGTAATCCAGGAGTGGATCACTGGACAGCAGTCAAGAACATCCTGAAATACCTGAAAAGGACTAAGGATATGTTTCTCGTTTATGGTGGTGACCAAGAGCTCATTGTAAATGGTTACGTTGATGCAAGCTTTGACACTGATCTGGGCGATTCTAAATCGCAAACCGGATACGTGTTTACATTGAACAGTGGAGCTGTCAGTTGGTGCAGTTCTAAACAAAGCGTCGTGGCGGGATCTACATGTGAAGCGGAGTACATAGCTGCTTCAAAAGCAGCAAATGAAGGAGTCTGGATGAAGGAGTTCATATCCGATATAGGTGTCATACCTAGTGCATCGGGTCCAATGAAAATCTTTTGTGACAATACTGGTGCAATTGCCTTGGCGAAGGAATCCAGATTTCACAAGAGAACCAAGCACATCAAGAGATGCTTCAATTCCAGCCAGGATCTAGTCCAGGTGGGAGACATAGAAATTTGCAAGATACATACGGATCTGAATGTTGCAGACCCGTTGACTAAGCCTCTTCCATGAGCAAAACATGATCATCACCAAGGCTCCATGGGTGTTAGAATCATTACTGTGTAATCTAGATTATTGACTCTAGTGCAAGTGGGAGACTGAAGGAAATATGCCCTAGAGGCAATAATAAAGTTATTATTTATTTCCTTATATCATGATAAATGTTTATTATTCATGCTAGAATTGTATTAACCGGAAACATAATACATGTGTGAATACATAGACAAACAGAGTGTCACTAGTATGCCTCTACTTGAGTAGCTCATTAATCAAAGATGGTTATGTTTCCTAGCCATGGACAAAGAGTTGTCATTTGATTAACGTGATCACATCATTAGGAGAATGATGTGATTGACTTGACCCATTCCGTTAGCTTAGCACTTGATCGTTTAGTATGTTGTTGTTGCTTTCTTCATGACTTATACATGTTCCTATGACTATGAGATTATGCAACTCCCGTTTACCGGAGGAACACTTTGTGTGCTACCAAATGTCACAACGTAACTGGGTGATTATAAAGGTGCTCTACAGGTGTCTCCGAAGGTACATGTTGGGTTGGCGTATTTCGAGATTAGGATTTGTCACTCCGATTGTCGGAGAGGTATCTCTGGGCCCTCTCGATAATACACATCACTTAAGCCTTGCAAGCATTGCAGCTAATGAGTTAGTTGCGGGATGATGCATTATGAAACGAGTAAAGAGACTTGCCGGTAACGATATTGAACTAGGTATTGAGATACCGACGATCGAATCTCAGGCAAGTAACATACCGATGACAAAGGGAACAACGTATGTTGTTATGCGGTCTGACCGATAAAGATCTTCATAGAATATGTGGGAGCCAATATGAGCATCCAGGTTCCGTTATTGGTTATTGACCGGAGACGTGTCTCGGTCATGTCTACATAGTTCTCGAACCCGTAGGGTCCGCACGCTTAACGTTACGATGACAGTTATATTATGAGTTTATGTGTTTTGATGTACCGAAGGTTGTTCGGAGTCCCGGATGTGATCATGGACATGACGAGGAGTCTCGAAATGGTTGAGACATGAAGATTGATATATTGGAAGCCTATGTTTGGACATCGGAAGTGTTCTGGGTGAAATCGGCATTTTACCGGAGTACCGGGAGGTTACCAGAACCCCCCGGTAACTTAATGGGCCTTAATGGGCCTAGTGGAGGAAGAGGAGAGGATGCCAAGGGGCAGTCGCGCGCCGCTTCCCCCCAAGTCCGAATTGGACAAGGAGGGGGGGTGGCGCCCCCCCCCCTTCCTTTACCCTCTCTCTCTCCTTCCCCCCAAGTCCTAGTCCAACATGGAAAAGGGGGGAGTCCTACTCCCGGTGGGAGTAGGACTCCTCCTGGCGTGCCCTCCTCCTGGCCGGCCGCACCCCCCCTCCCTTGCTCCTTTAATATGGGGGCGGGGGCACACCAAAGACACAACAATTGATCATTGATCTCTTAGCCGTGTGCGGTGCCCCCCTCCACCATAGTCCACCTTGATAATACTATAGCGGTGCTTAGGCGAAGCCCTGCGTCGGTAGAACATCAACATCGTCACCATGCCGTCGTGCTGACGAAACTCTCCCTCAACACTCGGCTGGATCGGGATTCGAGGGACGTCATCGGGTTGAACGTGTGCTAAACTCGGAGGTGCCGTACGTTCGGTACTTGATCGGTCGGATCGTGAAGACGTACGACTACATCAACCGCGTTGTGCTAACGCTTCCGCTTACGGTCTACGAGGGTACGTAGACATCACTCTCCCCTCTCGTTGCTATGCATCACCATGATCTTGCGTGTGTGTAGGAATTTTTTGAAATTACTACGTTCCCCAACACTCCTCAACCTACTGCACCTACTGAAAATATTTATTATGAAATTCCTTTGGGTATGATAGAGAAACTGCTAGCTAATCCTTATGCAGGAGATGGGACATTACATCCTGATATGCACCTAATCTATGTGGATGAAGTTTGTGGATTATTTAAGCTTGCAGGTATGCCTGAGGATGTGGTCAGGAAGAAAGTCTTCCCTTTAACTTTCAAGTGAAAGGCATTGACATGGTATAGGCTATTAGATGATATTGGATCATGGAACTACAACCGATTGAAATTGGAATGTCATCAGAAGTTTATTCCTATGCATCTGGTTCATCGTGATCAGAAATATATATATAAGTTTTGGCCTCGTGAAGGAGAAAGTATCGCTCAAGCTTGGGGAAGGCTAAGTCAATGTTATATTCATGCCCCAGTCATGAGCTCTCAAGAGAAATTATTATTCAAAAAAATTATGCTCGGCTTTCTCATGATGATCTATCCATGCTCGATACTTCTTGTACTGGTTCCTATATGAAGAAAGACATTGAATTCAAATGGGATTTATTGGAAAGAATTAAGCGCAACTCTGAAGATCGGGAACTCGACAAAGGTAAGGAGTCAGGTATAAACCTTATGTTCGATTGTGTTAAATCTTTTATGGATACCGATGCTTTTCGTGATTTTAGCACTAAATATGGACTTGACTCTGAGATAGTAGCTTCTTTTTGTGAATCTTTTGCTACTCATGTTGATCTCCCTAAGGATAAGTGGTTTAAATATCATCCTCCCATTGAAGTTAAAATAGTAGAACCTATTAAAGTTGAAGAAGAAACTATTACTTATAATGTTGATCCTATTGTTCCTACTGCTTATATTGAGAACCCACCTTTTCCTATTAGAATAAAGGATCATGCTAAAGCTTCAACTGTGGTTCGTAAGAGTTATACTAGAACACCTACACCCTCTGAGCAAATTAAAGTTGAACCTAGTATTGCTATGGTTAAATATCTCTTTGTTGATAATATTGATGGGTGTGTTATTTATTTCTGTGATGAAGCTGCTAGGATTGCTAAACCTGATATGAAAGATAAACATAGATCTGTTGTTGGCATGCCGGTTGTTTCTGTTAAAATAGGAGATGATTGTTATCATGGCTTATGTGATGTGGGTGCTAGTGTGAGTGCAATTCGTTATACCTTATATAAAGAAATTATGAATGATATTGCACCTGCTGAGATAGAAGATATTGATGTTACTATTAAGCTTGCTAATAGAGATACTATATCACCAATTGGGATTGTTAGAGATGTTGAGGTCTTGTGTTGGAAGATAAAATATCCTACTGATTTTCTTGTTCTTGCTTCCCCACAAGATAATTTTTGTCCCATTATATTTGGTAGACCCTTCTTGAATACTGTTAATGCTAAGATAGACTGCGAGAAAGATATTGTTACTGTTCATTTGGGGGATATGTCTCGTGATTTTAATTTCTCTAAATTTTGTAGACAACCCGATGATAAAGAATTACCTAGTAAAGATGAAATTATTGGTCTTGCTTCTATTGTCGTGCCTCCTTATGATCCTTTAGAACAACATTTGCTAGACCATGAAAATGATATGTTTATGAATGAAAGAAGGGAAACAGAGGAAGTATTCTTTAATCAAGGGCCTATTCTGGAACACAATTTGCCTGTTGAAATCCTCGGGGATCCTCCTCTACCCAAGGGTGATCCAGTGTTTGAGCTTAAACAATTACCTGATACTCTAAAATATGCTTATCTTGATGAAAATAAGATATATCCTATTATTATTAGTGCTAACCATTCATAGCATGAAGAAAATAAATTATTGAAAACTCTGAAGAAGCACCGTGCCGCTGTTGGATATATTCTCGATGATCTTAAGAGCATTAGTCCCACTCTATGTTAGCACAAAATTAAATTGGAGAAAGATGTTAAACTAGTTGTTGATCATCAACTATGGTTAAATCCTAAGATGAAAGAAGTGGTGAGAAATGAAATACTAAAGCTTCCGAATCTTATGGAGGACACCACGCTAGAGATAGAACTACACATAAGGTATTGCAATCCGAGTTCTATTGGCCCACTCTCTTCAAGGATGCCTGTAAGTTTGTCTTGTCTTGTGATGAATGCCAGAGAATTGGTAATATTAGTAGACGTCAGGAAATGCCTATGAACTATTCACTTGTTATTGAACCATTTGATGTTTGGGGCTTTGATTATATGGGACCTTTTCCTTCCTCTAATGGGTATACACATATTTTAGTTGATGTTGATTACGTTACTAAGTGGGTAGAAGTTATTCCAACTAGTAGTGCCGATCATAACACTTCTATTAAGATACTTAAAGAAGTTATATTTCCGAGGTTTGGAGTCCCTAGATATTTAATGGCTGATGGTGGTTCACATTTTATTCATGGTGCTTTCCGTAAAATGCTTGCTAAGTATGATGTTAACCATAGAATTGCATCTCCTTATCATCCCCTTGTGGCTGGTGCGCTTCCCCTCTTGGCCCATAAGGACCATATCTTTTGCCGAGGGTGCCCTAAACCCCTTCCAGTGACCCGATAAGTACCCGGTACCCCCCGAAACACTTCTGGTGTCCGAATACCATCATCCTATATATCAATCTTTACCTCTCGACCATTTCGAGACTCCTCATAATGTCCGTGATCTCATCCGGGACTCCAAACCCTCGGTCACCAAATCACATAACTCATATAATACTATATCGTCATCGAACGTTAAGCGTGCGGACCCTACGGATCGAGAACTATGTAGACATGACCGAGACACCTCTCCAGTCAATAACCAATAGCGGAACTTGGATGCCCATATTGGCTCCTACATATTCTATGAAGATCTTTATCGGTCGAACTGTTATGACAACATACGTAATTCCCTTTGTCTATCGGTATGTTACTTGCCCGAGATTCGATCGGCTGTATCTTCATACCTAGTTCAATCTCATTGCTGGCAAGTCACTTTACTCATTCTGTAATACATCACCTCATGACTAACTCCTTAGTCGTTTTCTTGCAAGCTTATGATGTGTATTATCGAGAGGGCCCAGAGATACCTCTCCAATACTCGGAGTGACAAATCCTAATCTTGATCTATGCCAACTCAACAAACACCTTCGGAGATACCTATAGAGCATCTTTATAATCACCCAGTTACGTTGTGACGTTTGATAGCACATAAGGCATTCCTCTGGTATCCAGGAGTTGCATAATCTCATAGTCGAAGGAATATGTATTTGACATGTAGAAATCAATAGAAATAAAACTGAATGATCATTATGCTAAGCTAAAGGATGGGTCTTGTCCATCACATCATTCTTCTAATGATGTGATCCCTTTATAAAATGACAACTCATGTCCATGTTTAGGAAACCTTAACCATCTTTGATCAACGAGCTAGTCTAGTAGAGGCTCACTAGGGACACGGTGTTTGTTTATATATTCACACATGTATTAAGGTTTTCGATCAATACAACTCTAGCATGAATAATAGACCTTTATCATGAATAAGGAAATATAAAATAACAACTTTATTATTGCCTATGGGGCATATTTCCTTCATGTGTGGCGGAAATAAACCATGGATGCCAGCCTACCAACTCCACAATGCAAAAATAAGCCCGTAATGAACAAAATTCAAATGAATCAATTCAGCTCACCTACACGCCAGCTTGCCCTCATCCACGAAGTTCTTGGAGGCTGATACGTCTCCAATGTATCTATAATTTATGAAGTATCCATGTTATTATATTATCCATCTTTGATGTTTTATGGGCTTTACTATGCACTTTTATATTATTTTTGGGACTAACCTATTGACCCAGAGCCCAGTGCCAGTTCCTGTTTTTTCCCTTGTTTCAGTGTTTCTAAGAAAAGGAATATCAAACGGAGTCGAAACGGAATGAAACCTTCTGGAGAAGTTATTTTTGGAAAGAAAGCAACCCGGGGGACTTGGAGTCCACGTCAAGAAAGCAACAAGGAAGGCACGAGGCAGGGGGCTCGCCCACCCACCTGGGCGCGCCCTCCACCCTTGTGGGCCCCTCGTTCCTCCCCTGACATATTTCTTCCGCCTATATATATATCCATATATCCTAAAACGATCGGGGAACAGAATAGATCGGGAGTTCCGCCGCCGCAAGCCTCTGTAGCCACCAAAATTTGATCGGGACCCTGTTCTGGCACCATGCCGGAGGGGGGAACCCTCACCGGTGGACATCTTCATCATCCCGGCGCTCTCCATGACGAGGAGGGAGTAGTTCACCCTCGGGGCTGAGGGTATGTACCAGTAGCTATGTGTTTGATCTCTCTCTCTCTTGTGTTCTTGAGGTGATACGATCTTGATGTATCGCGAGCTTTGCTATTATAGTTGGATCTTATGATGTTTCTCCCCTCTACTCTCTTGTAATGGATTGAGTTTTCCCTTTGAAGTTATCTTATCGGACTGAGTCTTTAAGGATTTGAGAACACTTGATGTATGTCTTGCAGTGCGTATCTGTGGTGACAATGGGATATCACGTGATTCACTTGATGTATGTTTTGGTGATCAACTTGCGGGTTCCGCCCATGAACCTATGCATAGGGGTTGGCACACGTTTTCGTCTTGATTCTCCGGTAGAAACTTTGGGGCACTCTTTTAGGTTCTATGTGTTGGTTGAATAGATGAATCTGAGATTGTGTGATGCATATCGTATAATCATACCCACGGATACTTGAGGTGACATTGGAGTATCTAGGTGACATTAGGGTTTTGGTTGATGTGTGTCTTAAGGTGTTATTTACTATGAACTCTAGGGCTGTTTGTGACACTTATAGGAATAGCCCAATGGATTGATTGGAAAGAATAACTTTGAGGTGGTTTCATACCCTACCATAATCTCTTCGTTTGTTCTTCGCTATTAGTGACTTTGGAGTGACTCTTTGTTGCATGTTAAGGGATAGTTATATGATCCAACTATGTTATTATTGTTGAGAGAACTTGCACTTGTGAAAGTATGAACACTAGGCCTTGTTTCCTAGCATTGCAATACCGTTTACGCTCACTTTTATCGCTTGATACCTTGCTGTTTTTATATTTTTAGATTACAATTACAAAAACCTATATCTACCATCCATATTGCACTTGTATTGGGTGTGTTGGGGACACAAGAGACTCTTTGTTATTTGGTTGCAGGGTTGTTTGAGAGAGACCATCTTCATCCTACGCCTCCCACGGATTGATAAACCTTAGGTCATCCACTTGAGGGAAATTTGCTATTGTCCTACAAACCTCTGCACTTGGAGGCCCAACAATGTCTACAAGAAGAAGGTTGCGTAGTAGACATCAAGCAGTTTCTGGCGCCGTTGCCGGGGAGGTGAGTGCTTGAGGGTATATCTTTAGATCTTGCAATCGAATCTTTTAGTTTCTTGTTTTATCACTAGTTTAGTTTATAAAAGAAAGCTACCAAAAAATGGCATTGAGTTTGTCTCATACTCTTCATATTTTTAATATCTTTTGTGAGAATGATGGAAATGAAAATTGTGACAAAGTGTTAGAAGAAGAATGCATTAAAATGTTTATCACTAAATCTTTGAATGATGAGCATGATTGCAATGTTGTTAGTATGAACTCCTTGAATATCCATAGTACTAATGATGATTGCACTAGTTATGATGAAAATGTCTCGTATAAACATGTCAATTTTTGTGGAGTGCATTGGGTTTGCAAGTACACACCGAATAGAGAAGATAGATATTGCAAGAAGCATAAGCATTTAGAAACTAAATTGTTGCATGAAAGGCTAGATGTTTGTGCTGAAAATTTAAATTTCCTTGGCCGTACTTGTGGACTTTGCAATGAACGGGGTCATTTAGGTATCCGATGAAAATTGTTTCATGATCTAATCGTGTCCAAAAATTGTGATGACTTGATTTCCCTTGCACATTATAATGAACTTAGTTTGCTTATGGGCTACGAAGAAATGAAACGTATAACTAAGCATCTTCCAGAATTTGCCCGTTATAAACTTCTTGGTTTTGATCTAGAGGAAATTCATATGTATTGTGCGGTGAATTGCATTGAAAATCCTTATATTGCCAATTACATAAAGAAAATAAAACAAATAGAGGATGAAGAGAATACTAACGAAAGGGAAGAGACTTCCCAATATACTCCTATTATTTCTTATGATGAATCAGGTAACGAGGAGGAGCCTTCTATTCAACCAATCTCATTAATAAGGAGCTCCAAAAAGAGGATTGAACCCACACATGATGTGGTGAAGAAGAAGAAAAGAAAAAGGAAGAGAGGTAAAAAGATATCTCTCCCAAATAATGTTGCTCCTATTATTGTTGTGCCTCATGAAAATGAATCGAAAATAATTGTGGAAGATGATGCACTTAATGATGATCTCGTTATGCCTATTGCTTGTTGTGATGATTATGATTGGGAAGATAATGATACTTATGATCTTGAAAATCTTTTTGGCACTTGCTTGGAAGAATATGATAATTGCCATATTATTGGTGTTATCCATACTATTAATGATGAGAGTGATTATGCTTATGATATGAAAATGCCCAAGCTTGGGGATGCTATGTTTAATGAAGATGATGTTTCTGAGAATATATTTGCTGCAATTAATGTTTGTCCCAAGCTTGGGGATGCTACGTTTAATGAAGATGATATTTTTAGTCTCCCAAGTTTTGATACGCAAATTTATAATAATGATAGCATGCCTCCTACTTATGATGATTATATTGATGAAAGTGTGTTTGGAAGAGTGTCAACTTTAGGAAGTAGTGATCCCACTATTTTGGAGGATGTTGAATCTTATAATATTTATGAAAGTGGATTTGGAGAGGTCATGACTTTATTTAGTGATGTATCCACTATTTCGGAAGAGGTTTCAATTGATTATGATGAGAACAAAGTTGCTACTTATGATGATTATTGTGATGAAACTTATGCTATAAAAAGTAGTGATGATTGTATTTATAAAACTTGTCATGATTATGATTATCCTTTTTCTGAACATTACTCATTTAACGTGGAAACAATTTATAGTATTCGAGTCTCTTATGATATTCCCACTATTCCGAATGAGAAATTTTTTGCTTATGTGGAGAGTAATAAAAATTCTATGCAAGTAGATCATGAAAAGAATGCTTCAGGTGCTGGTTATATTGTTGAATTCATTCATTATGCTACTGAAAATTATTATGAGAGAGGATCATATGCTTCTACATATTGCAATAATATCAAGTTTCCTCTCTGTGTGCTTAAAATCTTGAGGTTATGCTTGTTTTACCTTCCTATGCAAGTTGATTCTTGTTCCCATAAGTTGTTTTCTCAAAAAATCCCTATGCATAGGAAGTGGATTATACTTAAATTTACTAGTCATATTCTTCATGATGCTCTCTTTATGTTTCAATTCTTATCTTTTAGGCGAGCATCATTGAAATCATCATGCCTAGCTAGGGGCGTTAAACGTTAGCGCTTGTTGGGAGGCAACCCAATTTTATTTTAGTTTCTTGCTTTTTGGTTCTGTTTAGGAATAAGTAATCCATCTAGCTTCTGTTAAGATGTGGTTTTATGTTTTAATTAGTGTTTGTGCCAAGTAGAACCTTTGGGAAGACTTGGTGAAGTCTTTATGATCATGCTGTAAAAGACAGAAACTTTAGCGCTCACGGGATTAGCTATAACTTTTTACTGGAGAGTGCTATTTAGTTGATTATTTTTGCATATGATTACTAGACAAATTACTCAGGTCCATCAATTTATTTTAGAATTTTTGGAGTTCTAGAAGTTTGCGTTAGTTACAGATTACTACAGACTATTCTGTTTTTGACAGATTCTGTTTTTCATGTGTTGTTTGCTTATTTTGATGACTCTATGGCTAGTAAAATAGTTTATAAACCATAGAGAAGTTGGAATATAGTAGTTTTAACACCAATATAAATAAAGAATGAGTTCATTACAGTACCTTGAAGTGGTGTTTTGTTTTCTTTTGCTAACGGAGCTTACGAGTTTTCTGTTGAGTTTTGTGTTGTGAAGTTTTCAAGTTTTGGGTAAAGATTCGATGGACTATGGAATAAGAAGTGGCAAGAGCCTAAGCTTGGGGATTCCCAAGTCACCCCAAGGTAATATTCAAGGATGACCAAGAGCCTAATCTTGGGGATGCCCCGGAAGGCATCCCCTCTTTCGTCTTCGTTCATCGGTAACTTTACTTGGAGCTATATTTTTATTCACCACATGATATGTGTTTTGCTTGGAGAGTCATGTCATTTTATTTTGTTTTGCTTGCTGTTTGAATGAAGTATCAATATCTGAAATTATTAAATGGGAGAGTCTTCACATAGCTAAATAATTTTTTAACTACTCGTTGATCTTCACTTATATCTTTTTGGAATAGTTTGTCATTTACTCGTGTGCTTCACTTATATCCTATGAGTAAATGGTTGAATGATTTGAATGTCATAAATCTGAAATTATATATGTTTCATATGCCTTTCCCATGGGGAGTAATTCCTTCACATATAAGAAGTAGAGGTGGTAAATTTATTGAAGGTTAGCAAACATTGCATTGGTCACTTGAACAATTCATGAAAGAATATTGAAGGAAGAGAGATTTCACATATAAATATACTATCTTGGACATCTTCTATGATTGTGAGCCCCATTAATTATTTTCAAACCTGAGCAAATTAGTTGAAGTTGGAGAAGGAAGACAACATAATGAGTTATGCTTGGGTATATTTGTATAGAAGTTATATTGTTATGGATCCTCTAACATGTGGTGCTTGCTTTTTAGAATCCTTTGCCAGCCAAAATATCTGTACTAAGCGGGAATACTGCTTGTGCATCCAAATTCCTTGAACCAAGTTTCTTCCATGAGTGTCCACCATATCTACCTATATGTGATATTTACCTGTCGTTCCAAGTAAATTTGCATGTGCCAAACTCTAAACCTTCAAATAATAATCTGTTTTGTATGCCCGAATCGCTTATGTAGCGACTAGAGGCTAGCAGTATCTTCCATGCTAGGTGGGTTATTCTCATGATGAGTGGACTCCGCTCATCATTCACGGGAAAATGGCTGGTAACTGGGATGCCCAGTCCCATGATCAAAAGATCGAAATCAAATCAAAAATAATTGCAAACAAAACTCCCCTAGGTTTGATGTTAGTTGGAGGCACCCGTTGTTTCGGGCAAGCCATGGATTGATGATTGTTGGTGGAGGGGGAGTAAAAATCTTTACCTTTTTGTTTGGGAACCGCCTATAATGTATGTAGTATGGTAGATATTGGGAACTCTTGGTCGTTATGTTGACAATGAAAGCATACCTCTCAAAATTATTTTCATCTCTGTTTTTGCTTTGAGCTCTGGCACCTCTACAAATCCCTGCTTCCCTCTGCGAAGGGCCTATCTTTTACTTTTATGCAAGAGTAAATAGTATTCCTTCTCATTCCAACCTACTCTTTAGTTGGCAAGCATCATGTGATGGAAAGATCTAAGCATACATGGCCATTCAAATATATTTGATCATGAATTATTATTGTTGACAATTATTTATATGATAAATAAGTTGGGAGGCGAAACATTAAGCCCCTATCTTTCTCTGTGTTCGATGGATGCTATTTGTTCTAAAAATATGCTTTGAGTGGTAGCAATCATGGAAGACTATATGATAGTTGAGTATGTGGGATTTGCTAAATCAAAGCTCTGACATAAACTCTTCATGAAAATAAGATGAATTGCAATTGTTTGATGACTGAGAACATAGTTTGTTAGTTTTCAAGAAAGTTTATGATCTATACTTTAACATGTGAATAGTTTGTTACTTGATCATGAAAAGTTCTATGAGTTGAGCTACTATTATGACATATAATGATGCTAGAAAAGGTGATTGAAATTATAATTGATCAAACTTATGCACCTGCTAGCATTCACACTTCATAAATTATTTCTTTTATCATTTACCTACTCGAGGACGAGCAGGAATTAAGCTTGGGGATGCTGATACGTCTCCAACGTATCTATAATTTATGAAGTATTCATGCTATTATATTATCCATCTTGGATGTTTTATGGGCTTTACTATGCACTTTTATATTATTTTTGGGACTAACCTATTGACCCAGAGCCTAGTGCCAGTTCCTGTTTTTCCCTTGTTTCAGTGTTTCGAAGAAAAGGAATATCAAACGGAGTCGAAACGGAATGAAACCTTCTGGAGAAGTTATTTTTGGAAAGAAAGCAACCCGGGGGACTTGGAGTCCACTTCAAGAAAGCAACAAGGAAGGCACGAGGCAGGGGGGCGCGCCCACCCCCCGGGCGCGCCCTCCACCCTCCTGGGCCCCTCGTGGCTCCCCTGACGTATTTCTTCCACCTATATATATCCATATACCCTAAAACGATTAGGGAACATAATAGATCGGGAGTTCCGCCGCCGCAAGACTCTGTAGCCACCAAAAACCAATCGGGACCCTGTTCCAGCACCCTGCTGGAGGGGGGAACCCTCACCGGTGGCCATCTTCATCATCCCGGTGCATCTCCATGACGAGGAGGGGGTAGTTCACCGTCGGGGCTGAGGGTATGTACCAATAGCTATGTGTTTGATCTCTCTCTCTCTCTCTCTCGTGTTCTTGAGGTGATACGATCTTGATGTATCGCGAGCTTTGCTATTATAGTTGGATCTTATGATGTTTCTCCCCCTCTACTCTCTTGTAATGGATTGAGTTTCCCCTTTGAAGTTATCTTATCGGATTGAGTCTTTAAGGATTTGAGTACACTTGATGTATGTCTTGTCGTGTGTATCTGTGGTGACAATGGGATATCACGTGATTCACTTGATGTATGTTTTGGTGATCAACTTGCGGGTTCCGCCCATGAACCTATGCATAGGGGTTGGCACACGTTTTCATCTTGATTCTCCGGTAGAAACTTTGGGGCACTCTTTTAGGTTCTATGTGTTGGTTGAATAGATGAATCTGAGATTGTGTGATGCATATCGTATAATCATACCCACGGATACTTGAAGTGACATTGGAGTATCTAGGTGACATTAGGGTTTTGGTTGATGTGTGTCTTAAGGTGTTATTTTACTACAAACTCTAGGGTTGTTTGTGACACTTATAGGAATAGCCCAATGGATTGATCGGAAAGAATAACTTTGAGGTGGTTTCATACCCTACCATAATCTCTTCGTTTATTCTCCGCTATTAATGACTTTGGAGTGACTCTTTGTTGCATGTTGAGGGATAGTTATATGATCCAACTATGTTATTATTGTTGAGAGAACTTGCACTAGTGAAAGTATGAACCCTAGGCCTTGTTTCCTAGCATTGCAATACCGTTTACGCTCACTTTTATCGCTTGCTACCTTGATGTTTTTATATTTTCAGATTACAAAAACCTATATCTACCATCCATATTGCACTTGTATCATCATCTCTTCGCCGGACTAGTGCACCTATACAACTTACCTTGTATTGGGTGTGTTGGGGACACAAGAGACTCTTTGTTATTTGGTTGCAGGGTTGTTTGAGAGAGACCATCTTCATCCTACGCCTCCCACGGATTGATAAACCTTAGGTCATCCACTTGAGGGAAATTTGCTACTGTCCTACAAACCTCTGCACTTGGAGACCCAACAACGTCTACAAGAAGAAGGTTGCGTAGTAGACATCAGAGGCCCGACAGAATAAGTGCCAAAACAAAGTGTTCTTAGTTAGACGCCCGCCCGTTGCCATGGGTTACAATGCACGCACGAGTTTCTAGAACTACTTCTTTAGAATTTGTAATATTGTCCAATGCCATGTTGTCATATGGTAATTTTATTATCTGCCCCAAAAATCAACATGCTGGCGTTTAAGCAAAAGGACATTCAATCAACCAGGAACTAATGGTAACAAATAAATATCAGCAATATAGTTCATTCCTTTGCAAATTTGTGAAGTGGCGGCACATCACATCACATAAATCACAAGGCTGCAAAAAAGATAGGGTTGCAACATTACTGACTACCAAGAAATCAATAGCTGGATGAGAGACGTGGAGGCACGATGATGCAGTTCTCACTGCTTGCACAAGGTCTGGACAACACATAATCGACAAGAACAACTTTCGCCCACAGGACCATTCATCTCCATTATCTCGCACACTGAATCAACATAGCGCAACCTTAGACTGAAGGATCATTCGTCTCCTTCATGCCCTTGTCAGTTGGAGCAGCCATTGGGCATGGAGGAGAGGGACCCAACACTCCACATCTAGAAACTCAAGGGACTCGAGACATGGCCCTCTTGAGCCTCCTGTAAGCAGCCACCAATTTACATAACAAAAAGCAGTAAAAATTCACACTGTAAGAAACAACGGTGTTAAGCATTGAACTCACTTCCTCATGAACTGGAGTGAGGCAACTATATTCGACACCTCTTAGAATAAATGATGATCCAAAGTTCCAAACTCATCAACATTGTTAGACTATCAGGCCATCTGAGTTCATGATATTAGGAATCCCCTTTGACTTTGAGTGCATCTGCAATTGTTGGAAACCACGATAAAAACAGTGACATTCCATTGAACATGCCAGCGAAAAATCATTGCCAGATGGTACAAGGATATAAATCGCTTGGGCTCGTCGAAGATGACAATAAAGCAGCCAGGCCATCGACCTTCTCTATCATCTTCCCGCACAATTGCAAACCACCACGGCTGCCCATGATGAACAAGGATGAAGCATAGGAGCAAGTAGATTGAATGGGAAACAAGGTAGAGTTTTACTCATGTTTAGACCCTCGTAAAAGAGGTAATATCCTACTCCTGCTCGCGTGTATTGATTTGTGTACATGGGTTACAAGGATTGAGGCATTGAGCAATATCTTTGTGATTCTGTACCTAGTTGATCTAGCCTCGACTTATATCGGTAACGGGGTTTAGGGTTACATGTTCTAACTTCTAAGTCTGTTAGAGGAGTCCTCATGGACCATGGCCTAGGCCAATCGTCCCATGGCATAACCGACCTAGGAGGCCCCAGGACGACCTACTTGGGCGGATTCCGATAAGGTGAGGCACCCTTGGGCCATAACAACATCAAGCCTATTGTTATGCGTGGTTGATGTCTACTACACAACCTTCTTCTTGTAGACGTTGTTGGGCCTGCAAGTGCACAGGTTTGTAGGACAGTAGCAAATTTCCCTCAAGTGGATGACCTAAGGTTTATCAATCCGTAGGAGGCATAGGATGAAGATGGTCTCTCTCAAGCAACCCTGCAACCAAATAACAAAGAGTCTCTTGTGTCCCCAACACACCCAATACAATGGCAAATTGTATAGGTGCACTAGTTCGGCGAAGAGATGGTGATACAAGTGCAAAATAGATAGTAGATATAGGTTTTTGTAATCTGAAATAATAAAAACAGCAAGGTAACTAATGGTAAAAGTGAGCGTAAACAGTATTGCAATGGTAGGAAACAAGGCCTAGGGTTCATACTTTCATTAGTGCAAGTTCTCTCAACAATAATAGCATAGATAGATCATATAACAAGCCCTCAACATGCAACAAAGAGTCACTCCAAAGACACTAATAGCGGAAAACAAATGTATAGATTATGGTAGGGTACGAAACCACCTCAAAGTTATCCTTTCTGTTCTATCTATTAAAGAGTTCGTAGTAAAATAACATAAAGCTATTCTTTCCGCTCAATCCGTCATAGAGTTCATACTAGAATAACACCTTAAGACACAAATCAACCAAAACCCTAATGTCACCTAGATACTCCATTGTCACCTCAAGTATCCATGGGCATGATTATACGATATGCATCACACAATCTCAGATTCATCCAACCAACATAAAAGTACTTCAAAGAGTGCCCCAAAGCTACTACCGGAGAGTCAAGAACGTGTGCCAACCCCTATGCATAGGTTCCCAATGTCACGAAACCCGCAAGTTGATCACCAAAACATACATCAAGTGGCACATGTGAAAGTGCAACTATCCCTAGGTGGTTTTGGTAATTCATCACAACATATAGCTCATTGAGCTAATGCTATTCCAAGACATATATTTCAGAAAGCTCAATGAATGGCATGGCATGGATGATGAAAGTGGATCCCTCAAAATATCAAGGACAAAGGATTGGCTCAAGCTCAAAAGCTCAAGACTCTTCATTTTATATTTCAGTGATCCAAGATCACATTGAGTCTATAGGAAAAGCCAATACTATCAAGGAGGGATGAGGTGTTGCTTAATGAGCCTCTTGCTTCATGTGCTTAGTGATATGCTCCAAAACCCTCAACTACTTTCTCACATCCACATATGACCTAAACCTAAAGCCAAAATCGGTCACACCGATTCTTTCTATCCGGCGCCACCGAGTTCAGATGTCATAGCCACTGCCACAAACCCTAGGCAAATCGGTCTCACCGATAGGGATCTCGGTCTCACCGAGATGGGATTGTAATCTCTCTGTTTCCCTTTGTAACGTTTCGGTCTAACCGAAGTGAGCGATCGGTCCCACCGAGATTGCAATGTAAACTCTCTGTTTCCCTTTTGTAACATTTTGGTCTCACCGAAAAGAGCAAATCGGTCCCACCGAGTTTACCTGACCAACTCTCTGGTTAGCTAATTACCAAAATCGGTCTTACCGAGTTTGTGTAATCGGTCTCACCGAGATTACGTTATGCCCTAACCCTAATCATATCGGTCTCACCGAGTTGCGTTTTGGTCCCACCGAAAATCCTAACGGTCACTAGGTTTACTAAATCGGTCTGACCGAGTTTATTGATTCGGTCCCACCGAGATTGGTAAATTGTGTGTAACAGTTAGATTTTGTGTGGAGGCTATATATACCCCTCCACCTCCTCTTCATTCATGGAGAGAGCCATCAGAACAAACCTACACTTCCAACTTACCAGTTCTGAGATAGAACCACCTACTCATGTGTTGAGGCCAAGATATTCCATTCCTACTATATGAATCTTGATCTCTAGCCTTCCCAAGTTGCTTTCCACTCAAATCTTCTTTCCACCAGATCCAAATCCTATGAGAGAGAGTTGAGTGTTGGGGAGACTATCATTTGAAGCACAAGATCAAGGAGTTCATCATCAACGCACCATTTGTTACTTCTTGGAGAGTGGTGTCTCCTAGATTGGCTAGGTGTCACTTGGGAGCCTCCAACAAAGATTGTGGAGTTGAACCAAGGAGTTTGTAAAGGCAAGGAGATCACCTACTTCGTGAAGATCTACCGCTAGTGAGGCAAGTCCTTCGTGAGCGATGGCCATGGTGGGATAGACAAGGTTGCTTCTTCGTGGACCCTTCATGGGTGGAGCCCTCCGTGGGCTCGTGCAACCGTTACCCTTCGTGGGTTGAAGTCTCCATCAACGTGGATGTATGATAGCACCACCTATCAGAACCACGCCAAAAACATCCGTGTCTCCAATTGCGTTTGAATCCTCCAAACCCTTCCCTTTACTTTCTTGCAAGTTGCATGCTTTAATTTCCGCTGCCTATATACTCTTTGCATGCTTGCTTGATTTGTGTGATGATTGCTTGACTTGTCCAAAGTTGTTAAAATCTGTCAAACTCTAAAATTGGGAAAAGGTTAAGTTTTTAATTGGTCAAGTAGTCTAATCACCCCCCCTCTAGACATACTTCAAGGTCCTACAAGTGGTATCAGAGCATTGGTATCCATTTGCTTTGATTTCCATAGCTTTTGGTGGTCATAGCCTTGGTTTCACAACCTAGGAGAGTATGGAGTCTAGCGAGGGAAATTATCACCGTAGAGGTCCTTACTTTGATGGAACTAATTTTGCTAGTTGGAAGCATAAGATGAAAATGCATATTCTCGGACATAACCCTGCCGTTTGGGCTATTATTTGTATTGGCTTGCAAGGTGACTTCTTTGATGGGAGAGAGCCGAACCGTGAAGCTAATGCGGAAGAATTGAAGATGCTGCAATACAATGCTCAAGCTTGTGATATCATCTTCAACGGATTGTGCCCTGAAGAGTTCAACAAAATCAGCCCTCTTGAGAATGCAAAGGAAATTTGGCACACTTTGATTGATATGCATGAAGGTAACGACTCCGTCAAGGAATCCAAGTTGGATGTTCTCCAAAGTCAGCTTGACAAGTTCAAAATGAAGGATGGTGAAGGTGTCGCTGAAATGTACTCTAGGCTTGCTCTTATCACAAATGAGATTGCCGGCTTAGGGAGTGAAGAAATGACCGACAGATTCATCATCAACAAGATCCTGAGAGCATTGGATGGAAAATATGATACCATGTGCACATTGATTCAAATGATGCCCAATTACAAGAATCTCAAGCCAACGGAGGTCATTGGTAGAATTGTTGCTCATGAGATGTCACTGAAGGATAAGGAGGAACTTCACAACAAGTCAAGTGGTGCTTACAAAGCCTCAAGTGAAGCCCCCACATCATCAAGTGAGAAACAAACCTTCAATGAAGAACTGAGCTTAATGGTGAAAAATTTCAACAAATTCTACAAGAGTAGAAGCAAAGAAAGAAGCTCTAAGTCAAGGTCCTACAATGACAAAAGATCTTCCAGTCCAGAGCGCAACTGCTACAATTGTGGGAGACCCGGACACTATTCCAATGAGTGTACGGCACCCTACAAAAGAAGAGAAGATTCTCCAAAAAGAAGAAGTAGAAGAGAAGAATCACCACCAAGAGAGAGAAGGAGTAGAGATGATCGTTATGAACGAAGACCCTCACGGAGAAGCAAAGATTCGGAAAGGAAGGACAAGTCATCAAAGATCTACACAAAACAAAGACATCAAGCTCATGTTGGTGAATGGGTATCCGGTTCCGAATCTGAACATCACTCCGAAAGAAGCTATCACTCCGACTCTGAACATACTCAAGATGAAGGTGTTGCCGGTCTAGCACTTGTGTCAACCAACTCCTACGACATATTTGACTCACCAAATGAAGGAATTGGAAGATGCTTCATGGCCAAAGGTCCAAAGGTAACACATCCCGAGTATGTTGATTTCAATAGTGATGAAGATGACTTGCTAGGTGATGATGATTTACTTATTGACAACTCTAGTGATGAATACTATGATGAAATGTCAATTAATCATGATAAACAAGATAAAACGAATGACAATGATAAGGAGAAGATTGAGCTTCTAACTAAAGAACTAGACACTCTCAAGTTAGCTCATGAAACTATCTTCGAAAATCATCGAGAACTTTTAAGGGCTCATGAGAAGTTACGCTTTGAAAAGCTCAATCTTGAGCAAGAGCATGAGTTCTTAAAGGCAATCAATGATGATCTTCGCAAGAAAAGTTCTTCTTATATTGCCAAGCGTTTACTCTTATCTACTTACATGCCTCAAGTCAAGTCTAGTAACAAGAACAAGAAAGATTCTTCCTCTAGTAGTAACAATAACTATGCTAAATCCAATGTTGTTGCTTCTAGTAGTTCTCTCGATTCCACTAATGATTCTCTTAGCCAAGTTACACTTGAGCAAGAAAATAGCTTATTGAAGGGAATTATAGAGAAAGGTGTATACAAGAGCCTTGCCGGGAGTAAGCAATTCGAGGAAATTGTACGCAAGCAAGGAAGGCACCGGAAGAATCAAGGTGTTGGTTTCGAACGAAAGTTCAATGCCAATGGAGTTGAGTGGGAAGAAGATCAATACCCCAAGACGAAGTTTGTTCCTCAACAAGAGAAGTATGATCCTACTTCTTTCAAGGGAACACAAGCTCAAGATGATCTTCCACCACAAGACCATAAAGGCAAGGACAAGCTTCAAGAGGAGATTGATGCATTTGAAGAAGCACCTAAGGCCTTGGTCAAGTGGGTTCCCAAGACTACGTCAAGTTCTACTTCATCAAGTACAACTACAACTCCAAGGATTCCCATCAAGATGATGTGGAGCCCAAAGAAGAAGAACTAGAGAGTTCTTGAGGGTGACTCCGCCAACATTCTTCACTCATATCTTTATGGCAAGAACACGTGCAATCAACCTCCACATCTTGCACTAGTTCAAGGAGTCACAAACCCTCATGTTGGTAAGGCAAGGGACAAGGTAACCAAATGATTTCATGGACATCATCTTGTGTGTGCATCACTCTATGTCTATGGATATTCTTATTTTGTTCCTTGTGGGACTAACCCATGTAGGTATTGAAAGTGCAACTCACTCCAAAGGATTGCTCCATAAGATCTACATCAACATTGAGCATCCACATCTTCAACACCTACATGAAGTCATCATCGACAAAACCCAAGGTTAGTTCATCCCTCTAAGGGGGGATCTCACATCTAGGGGGGAGCCTAACTCTAAAAATTGAGTCAAAGCAACTCTAATGATGTGAACACATCAATGCATTATGTAAAAGTGGTAACCCCACTTGAGCTTAAACGATGAGTATGACCTATGATCAAATGTTCTCATTTGACTCCTAAGTCAATATACTCATATATAGATGACCTAGTCATCGCCAATTGTTTGATAGATGCTAGAACTGGTTGTGCATGCTTTGCCACATATTTAATTTGTCACTTTATTGTGTGAGCATGCTGGTTGCATATTTTACTCATTCGAGGACATCCAATTGTTGTTTTGATTGATTGGTTTCCTTTTTCTTTGACCAAGTGGATGGACAAGAATGCCTAAGAAACTTCTCTAGCTATCTATGCTTTTCTCGTCTCAAACTCTATTCATGCTACATCACAAAATTTGATCAAGTTAGATTCGAACCACTCTGTGTGAGGAGCACTTGGAGTCCCCGATTCGTCATAGACTTAAACTTCCAAAACTTCTTTGTGATTCTCGGTCTGACCGATTCCTCCATTTCAGTCCCACCGAGATCACTAAGTCGATCTAGGTTTTCCATCTCGGTGCAACCGATATGAACTTTTCGGTCACACCGAGTTGCTGTAACTGTTAACAGTTATGCATCTCGGTGCCACCGAGTTGTTCAACTCGGTCACACCGACAGTGTCGGGCTATATATAGACACGGGCATAAATTTGTAAATTCCTCCAAACCCCTTCACCTGCGCGTAGCTCGCTCTGCCTACTAGGTCTACGGATCATCAACTTCGTCGCCAGCCGCCTCCTGTCGCTGGTCTTCGCCGCCGTCAATGGATTTCTTCTCTGCCATTGCCGCCGTAGCGAGTTCACCGCCGAACTAGGGTATGAACTCAATCACAGTGCTTTCCTCATCTGATTCTCAGCACATTGTGTTCGTAATGCATCTTGCCACGATTGAAACACTCCTATCCAACCAATGTGATCCTTAGAATAGATGTGATTCGAAAATTTAGGGTTAGGTTTCCGCCGAAACCATCTCGGACCCACCGAGTTGAAAAACTCGGTCCCACCGATTTGGCTAACGCCATTGCACTAGTAAGTCTCGGTCTGACCGAGAATTACAAATTCGTGTGATCAATTTTAGAACTTTGTGAAACCCTAGCAGTCTCGGTGCCACCGAACTGTGACTCGGTCTGACCGAGATCACTAGTTTATGTTCCAAAACTGCTTCGGTATCACCGAGTTTGAAAATTGGTAGATCCGAAATCCTTTCTGTGAAACTAAAACTAAGTTTTTAAATCATTGTTTTGCAAAAATCTCTGCATTTTGTGATGCTCATCCACTCTGTCTCATCTATAACTATTCACAGGGTCAGCAGTCAGTGATTTGCATCATGTCAGACCTTAGTGACAGTCAGAACAGGGAAGAAGAGCGGATTCACATGAGTGAGGGCACTAGTCCCTCAAGTACTTCAGATGAAGGGAGCAGAAGCACTCCAAGCAACTTGCCCAAAACAGCCACAAGAGCTAGAAGGAAGAGAACCTCAGACTCAGAGGATGAGGACTATGTGGCAGCAGAAGATGAGGCTACTTCCAAGAAGGTAGTGCTCAAGAAGGTGCTTAGTTCAACTGTAGTAAAGCCAGGCATGAAGATCAAAAGGCCAGCAGGGAGACAGCCAATGTCTAAAGCTAGAGCATCAACTCAAGTACCTGAGATGCCTGAAGAGCCAGCTGCAGAAGGAAAGAAAAGGAAGGAAAGGGTCAAGAAGACCATGGCCAGAGTTGTTGGTCAACCTTCCATGATGGAAGAGGAAGAAGAGGTTGCTGCACTAGCACCAAAGGCACATAAGCTTATGGGTGATGCAATAAAGTCAGGGGCTGCAACATCAAAGCCCAAAGAAGCACCCAAAGCTGCCCCCAAGCCCAAGATTACACCAAAGAGAAATACCAGGAGTATATCAGCAGCTGAGAAGAACAAGGCCCCAATGCCTGAGGCTGCTGCTGAGGAAGATGAAGAAGGGCAGGTCCTAAGAAAGCTCAAACCCAAGATTCCAGACCACAATGATGCTCATCCTGTGGCTGAGAACATGAAGATAAGGAAAGGCTCAGGGTTGAGGCTATGGAGATTGTCTGATCCATATGCCACCAGGAGAAGGACTGCTTTAGATTACAGGTTCCACACCAAGGAGCAGCAGGACTTCTATGAGACAATCTTGTTGGACAAGAAGCCTATAGTGTGTGATATGAGATGGGTCGACTGGACCTACATAAAGGAAAATGAAGAACACTATCCTGGAGTGCAAGACAGTTTCATTGCTTGTGGAGTTGCAAACTTTGTTGGGCAGAAGCTCACCAACTGGAATGATGAACTCATTATGCAATTCTACTCCACAGCACACTTCTATCCAGATGGCAGGATAGTTTGGATGTCTGAAGGAACAAGATATCAGTCAACCATAGAGGAATGGCAAAACTGATCAATGCCCCAAAAGAGAGTGAAGATGATTTGGATATATATGCCAAGAAGAAGATGGGACACAACTCTATGTCACATATGTACAAAGAGATCCCAGACAAAGCCCTTGAGACTTTCTCATTTGGGTCAGTCCATTTTCTTCTGTCAGGGCTGCCTACGATCAACTGGATCTTAAGGCACACTCTTTTGCCCAAATCAGGTGACCACAACATGATAAGAGGGCATGCAATTAACATGCTACACATTTTTTATGTGCCCCAAAAATTCAAAGTCATGAGCCTTATGGTAGAAACCATTAAGAGGACTGCAGCAGATCAGAAGAGAAGTTGTGGATATGCCCCACGGATTCAGGAGTTGATGAACTCAAAGATGGGCACAGGAAAGTATCAGTTGGATAAGGAACATTTTCCTCTCTATCCAGACTTTGAGGACAATCAAGTTGTCATGAATGAGAATGATCCATCATCAGTGCAAGCTCAAGAGAAGAAGGAGAAAGCAAGGAAAGAGAAGGCTACCAAGATGCCAACTCAAGAGGAGGTATCTGAGTATTTCTTGAAGAACGAACAGGAGAAGCTTGGTTACTTGATAGCATCAACACTGAGGATTGAGACGGGGTTGGCCACCCTAACTCAAAACCAGGAGAGCCTGGAAAGGATCATGGAACAAAAATTCTATGATCTTGATGTCAAAGTAACTGAGATTCAGTCAGTTGTGGAGCAGCTGCAGGATGACATGCATGAGAGGAAGGGCAAGACAACCACAGATGCATTTTCCAGAGTGCCTAGAGCTCAGAGGTCAGCTACAGTCCCTGTGTTAGACACAAGGGCTACATCATCTGCACCAGCTACAGCTCCTACAGCTCCAGGGCAACCAGCTCCAGCACCAACTCCTCCAGCTCCCTCTACATCAACTGAAGCCTTCATTCTTGGAGTTATCCAGACACCACCACCAACTGAAGACCAAGCCTAAGAGACGATCTAGCACTATGCATTTTCTATGAACTTTTTGGTAACTTGTTGCCAAAGGGGGAGAAAAATGTATAGATCATAGGCTTCGAGAGAGAGATTTGCTGTTTTTTGTTCTCTCTTGTCTTCTTGGTTAAACTTGTTTGCTTTTGATTGCTTGAGATACTATGCATTACCTGTGAGACATTGATGATCATGTGTTTGATCATAAGCTACACTTATGCTTGATTATATGTTATTATCTTACTTATCCTTATATGATCATTCACTTTGCTTGGTGATGAGTGCATGTATTCAATCTTTATTATTTTGAGCGCTCCACCAAGATGTATGTGACATGGAAGAGTAACCCATGAGCCTAATTCCTTGTGCATTTGCAGTCCAAAGCAAATCTTAAACTATGCACAAATTTAGGGGGAGCTCTTGCTTATCACATACTTCTCAAAGCGACGATGTTTTTCAATCTTATTATCATATGTCGAAGCTTTGATCTATATGTTGTCATCAATTACCAAAAAGGGGGAGATTGAAAGTGCAACTATCCCTAGGTGGTTTTGGTAATTCATAACAACATATAGCTCATTGAGCTAATGCTATTCCAAGACATATATTTCAGGAAAGCTCAATGAATGGCATGGCATGGATGATGAAAGTGGATCCCTCAAAATATCAAGGACAAAGGATTGGCTCAAGCTCAAAAGCTCAAGACTCTTCATTTTATATTTCAGTGATCCAAGATCACATTGAGTCTATAGGAAAAGACAATACTATCAAGGAGGGATGAGGTGTTGCTTAATGAGCCTCTTGCTTCATGTGCTTAGTGATATGCTCCAAAACCCTCAACTACTTTCTCACATCCACATATGACCTAAACCTAAAGCCAAAATCGGTCACACCGATTCTTTCTATCCGGCGCCACCGAGTTCAGATGTCATAGCCACTGCCACAAACCCTAGGAAAATCGGTCTCACCGATAGGGATCTCGGTCTCACCGAGATGGGATTGTAATCTCTCTGTTTCCCTTCGTAACGTTTCAGTCTAACCGAAGTGAGCGATCGGTCCCATCGAGATTGCAATGTAAACTCTCTGTTTCCCTTTTGTAACATTTCGGTCTCACCGAAAAGAGCAAATCGGTCCCACTGAGTTTACCTGACCAACTCTCTGGTTAGCTAATTACCAAAATCGGTCTTACTGAGTTTGTGTAATCGGTCTCATCGAGATTACGTTATGCCCTAACCCTAATCATATCGGTCTCACCGAGTTGCGTTTCGGTCCCACCGAAAATCCTAACGGTCACTAGGTTTACTAAATCGGTCTGACCGAGTTTATTGATTCGGTCCCATTGAGATTGGTAAATTGTGTGTAACGGTTAGATTTTGTGTGGAGGCTATATATACCCCTCCACCTCCTCTTCATTCATGGAGAGAGCCATCGGAACAAACCTACACTTCCAACTTACCAGTTTTGAGAGAGAACCACCTACTCATGTGTTGAGGCCAAGATATTCCATTCCTACTATATGAATCTTGATCTCTAGCCTTCCCAAGTTGCTTTCCACTCAAATCTTCTTTCCACCAGATCCAAATCCTATGAGAGAGAGTTGAGTGTTGGGGAGACTATCATTTGAAGCACAAGAGCAAGGAGTTCATCATCAACGCACCATTTGTTACTTCTTGAAGAGTGGTGTCTCCTAGATTGGCTAGGTGTCACTTGGGAGCCTCCAACAAAGATTGTGGAGTTGAACCAAGGAGTTTGTAAGGGCAAGGAGATCGCCTACTTCATGAAGATCTACCGCTAGTGAGGAAAGTCCTTCGTGGGCGACGGCCATGGTGGGATAGACAAGGTTGCTTCTTCGTGGACCCTTCGTGGGTGGAGCCCTCCGTGGACTCGCAAAACCGTTACCCTTCGTGGGTTGAAGTCTCCATCAACGTGGATGTACGATAGCACCACCTATCGGAACCACGCCAAAAACATCCGTGTCTCCAATTGCGTTTGAATCCTCCAAACCCTTCCCTTTACTTTCTTGCAAGTTGCATGCTTTAATTTCCGCTGCCTATATACTCTTTGCATGCTTGCTTGATTTGTGTGATGATTGCTTGACTTGTCCAAAGTTCCTAAAATCTGTCAAACTCTAAAATTGGGAAAACCATAAGTTTTTAATTGGTCAAGTAGTCTAATCACCCCCCCCCCTCTAGACATACTTCAAGGTCCTACAACATGATATCCCATTGTCACCACAGATAATCACGGCAAGACATACATCAAGTGTTCTCATAAAGACTCAATCCGATAAGATAACTTCAAAGGGGAAACTCAATTCATCACAAGAGAGTAGAGGGGAAGAAACATCATAAGATCCAACTACAATAGCAAAGCTCGGGATACATCAAGATCGTGCCATAGAGGGAACACGTCAGAGAACACGAGAGAGAGAGAGAGAGAGAGAGAGAGAGATCAAACACATAGCTACTGGTACATACCCTCAGCCCCGAGGGTGAATTACTCCCTCCTCGTCATGGATAGCATCGGGATGATGAAGATGGCCACCGGTGAAGGATCCCCCCTCCGGCAGGGTGCCGGGAAGGGCTCCCGAGAGGTTTTTGGTGGCTACAGAGGCTTGCGACGGCGGAACTCCCGATCTAGGTTCTGTTCTGGAAGTTTTTGGGTACGTAGGTATATATGGGTGCAGGGGGTACGTCGGAGGAGGTACGGGGGTCCCACGAGGCAGGGGGGCGCGCCCCCACCCTCGTGAGCACCTCCTGTATCTCCTGACGTGCACTTCAAGTCCATCGGGTGGCTTTCCTTCCAAAAATAACTTCTTCAGTTGATTTCGTTCTGTTTTGACTCCGTCTGATATTCTTTTTCCTCGAAATACTGAAATAGGCATAAAACAGCAAATCTGGGCTGGGCCTCCGGTTAATAGGTTAGTCCCAAAAATAATATAAAAGTGGAAAATAAAGCCCGTAATCATTCAAAACACATAGTAATATAGCATGAATGCTTCATAAATTGTAGATACGTTGGAGACGTATCAGTGGCTACTCCCTTTTTCTTGCTCAACGCCAAGTTGGTGGCGTTCTCGCTCCTCTCTCTATCATCGTTTGTATTTTGATTTGCTTTGTAATTTAAGAAGGTTTTCTCACCAGCTTATGTCGGATTGGCCATTTGGGTTATAAAGTAGGGCAAAAGCCTAATTCGAGATATGTCATTGGATGGTTAGAAGGACAGTGGTATCTCCAGTCCACCAGAATTCAAGTCTTAGACTTGACACCGGTGCTTACATTTTTCTGAATTTATTTCAGGCCTTCAAGTGATGTGCGTTCAGTGGAGGAGACGTTCCCGTTGACTAGAAGGTGTCTGTGATGACTTCGTCAATTTCAAGATGATGTGTCGATTCAGTCTCTCGGAGGTGCTTATAGGGGTAGGGATGTGCGTGCGTTCATGGGGGTAAGTGTATGTGCGTATGTATGAGTGTCGATGTCTGTACTGTGTTAAAAAAACTAGTTAGATCACCATCGATTCTTTTAGCGGTTTCTTTTTGTTTCCGTCCAAAGAGAAGCTAACTTTTTTTGCCAGTTTAAGGCCCAGTAAGTTCTGCAATAGAGGCCAACGAATAGATTGCCCAGACCCAATAGGCATATAGGCTTCTAAACCCTCACCACGGCATTTCCTATTTGGCGCCACAGGCGCCAGTTAACGTGCATTTTTTTAACTGTCGCCCGTGGCGTCCGTAAATGGGCCAGCCCATCTAGGGGCTGGTTGACGATTTTTTTTTTGAAAATTCTGTGAACTTTTTTGAGATTAATGAACTTTTTTGAATACTGATGAACTTTTTCGAAATTTAATGAACATTTGTCTTGAAAATGGATGAACTTTTTTTGATTTATGAACTTTTTTTCGGTTCCATGAACTTTTTCTAAAAATACATGATTTTTTTTTTCAATTTCTATGAACTTTTTTCAAATTTAATGAACTTTTTCTAAATTGCATGAACTTTTTTTCAATTTGAATGAACTTTTTTTCAAATTGATGAACTTTTCAAAAATTTATGAACCTTTTTTAAAGATGTGAATGTATTTTTTCAAATGGATGAACTTTTTTTCTTTAAATCTGTAAACGATTCTTCATTTCATATTTTTAGTTCCGTAAAAAAATTAAAAACTTGAGGTAGCTCGCATCAGCAGCTTTAAAAGGAATAGAAAATGAGGCTTTTTCCACCACACCAGGGGCGCAGCACGCTAGTGGGCCGGCCCATGCTAGCAGTGCTGCAGGAGCCGGATCGTCAACGGGCGCCTGCAGCGCTGTATAGGAGCTCCCCCTCGCCACACCCATAGGCTAATTATATTTGCTTTTTCTCTTTCTCCCGGTAGACATTTGTGCTTGGGAGCTCCTCATGATGTGAACTCCATTCCTGTAAGAGGCAAGAGCACTGCAGACCCACAAACTTGCAATGAGTGTGATGGTTTAGTCCGCAAACTTGCAAAAGGTGATCACCTCATCCCTAAACTTGCAATGTATGTGAAGATTTAGTCCAAGGCCAATCAAAAGTTGATAAATGGTGCCACGATGGCCACGTCGCGGCCACCCGCTCGGCACAACATTTTTATGAAAAACCCCTCCACCTTTATAGAAATTATGAACGTTGTTGCGCTTGCGCCTACATGCCGAGGGCGCTGCTAGCAATCTGGCTAGGATTGGCGGCTGCCATACCTCAAGTTCCACCAATAAATATACTGGTATATATATGAGTACTAGTATGTGTGCATCTTGATTATAATTGATAAGGTATTGTACGTGTTGAGCCAGCTGAGTTGATTGCTGACTTGTTGATGGTCCTGATGCATCGGCAAGTGGTCTTGCGAGTTACACTCCACGCACAAATCAAAACACGTTCACCGGTTTCAAAACTCTGGAAAGTGGAAATCATTTCGTTGCATGGCCGAATGTGTGCAACAACAAACAACACGCAGGGAGCAGCAGTGGTCGGCACTGAATCGGGCCATATGAGGACGCAAGCGCGACTGAGCACAAAATGGAATAGAATAAGAAGATCAAGTAATGAATGAAAAGTGTTCTAAAAATGTAAAGAATGAAAGTTAATTTAGAATTGAAATTGAACTTTGAATTTTGAAGCAAATTTTGTTGCCGTCTGCCAAAATAAGCTCAAATATTTTAGGTATCCCCTATTGACAAAATTAATCAATTGGTTTTGAATTTTGATTGTGCTTGTTAAACACAAAGTATTTATATAACTAATATTTAGTGAAGCTCTTGCGTAATTACATTATATGTACATGGTTTTCTCCTTCGTAGATATCGCCACACCTAAGAATTATTCCTGCCTCCGCCACTGACAGTAATTAACATGGTTTCAGTACTAGTTTCAACAGTGACATAGTCCAACACATTTTTCTTTGTTGGTGTCCAATCCACAAGATGATGTACATCTGAGATTGAGTATCCAGAGCGCCTCAAATGGGTCTTACTCGCATTTGGTGACAGATCCTACTAAACAAGCACAAGATAATGACCATTTTCACATAAATGATGGCAACCCACTTAAAATTTACAGATGCGGCCAATTAGTCAATGCTTATTTTTCTCGGGCAATGCATATTTGCTTTTTTTGTGAGAATTGCATATTTGCATTACATCATGCTAGGATGTCGAGCGGGTGAGGACAATGGTGGTGGTTCATTCGGGTGAAATGTTTCTGATGGTTATATTTAGTTTGTTTCTAGGGAAGGTTATACTTAGTTGTGTGTGTGTGACCAAACTTGCTGCATCTACACAAAAAACTTGCTTTTTTTTGTTGAGCGGAACACAAAAAACTTGTTGGACAGGTGAGCCGTCTATCTAGAAGGTTGGGCTAGCACAACACCAGCGTATGTTGGTGGCGAGGGCGCGACTGCCTCGCTTGTAGCGAGGCACAGTCTAGCCTCGCGTCAAGCAGCGCCCGGAACGAGCAAGCAAATTAGGGACCGCAAGCATTGAGCATTTTTTTACTTTTTTTCACAGTTTTGCTTTAATTTTACCTTTGCTTATAATTATAAATATATCTATTATGAAAATCAATTTACATACATAATTGAAAAATGTTAGTCGTGCATTTAAAAAAGTTTACATGTATAGAAAAATATTTCTAATGTATACAAAAATGTACAATGTCCGTGGAAAAATGTAGACATCAAAATATCTATATGAGGAAAAAGATAATCATGTATTTATAAAAATTAGGTCTGCATACAAATATATTTCAGGTGAATAAAAAAGGTACAATATGTATAAAAAAGTAGACATCTAAACATATATATGAGCGTGTTACCTGTAATAAGTTTTTTTGGCAGCTACTTTAGGTTATGGCTAAGAGTTGTGAATCATCCTTGATGTGGACTTTCGCCTAGGCTTTTATAATAAAAATTTCGGGAAAGGGGCTCTTTGATTAAAAAATATAGATATGAAAAAAATATACCGCATGTGATTTTCATAAAGGTGGAGGGGTATTTCATAAAAACACCGGGCCGAGCGGGTGTGCTACAACGCGTCCAGCGTGGCGCCATTTGTCAATTTTTGATTGGCTTTAGACTAAATCTTCACATACATTGCAAGCTTAGGAATAAGATGATCACCTTTTGTAAGTTTGTGGACTAAATCATCACATCCATTACAAGTTTATGGGTCTATAGTGCTCTTGCCTCTTCATGTAAACCTTACCAATATTCAATAAAGCCTACATGCTGTTCGCTAAAAAAAAGTGATTTTTGATTTTTTGCCACTCGTTACTTCGCACTTTGACGATTAGCCACTCGTTACTTTGTATTTGCTTATTTGCCACTGCTTAGTTTGGACTTGAGTGTTTTGCCCCTGTCATGTGGGACCCGAGTGGAAATCACCAGATTGCCCCTGCCTGTTTGATTCACCAAGGAGACGAGCTCGTCTCCTCCCTCGTTCCCCGTCTGGTTCTCGTCTGTCGCTACTGGCGCTCGATGGAAGGCCGCGGCGGTTCGTTCCGGCGATTCCCCGTGGTCCTCGACGGCGGCGGCTAGGTGAACCTCTCTCTGTCTCTCTCTCTTAGCCCGGCGCCTGTCATGATGCAGGTGCTGTTATTTGCCGCCGCCGGTCCCGCGTGCTTGTGCATTGTCGTTGATCTGTTACGCCGCTGCTACTTCTTCTTGCCGACCTGTACCCCGTACTGTTGCTGTTGTTTGTGGCCCTGTGTGTTGCTGCTGCTTACTTGTGGTCAACGGAAGGCGCGGTGGAGGCGCTGGCTGCTGCCCAGCTCCATTTGGGCGCCGTCGTGTTCAGCCTTGGCGTGAACCTGGGCGACGCCATCTTTTCTGCTGCTCCCCGCTGCTGCACGTTGCTGCTGCCCATCAGCTGCCATTTGGTTCAGAGCACGAAAGTCTACGTGGCCGGCCAGTGCGGATGCACGAGACATGAGCAGCACCAACAGCACTACATGCGGCGGCGGCGACCAGCAGCAGCTGCTGTAGCACTAGTACGTAGGCGAAGAAGAGCAGCATGGGGCAAGCGGGTGTCACCGGCGAACTGAGTAGCAGGGGGCGGCGGATGGAAGTGGTTGAACGGCTCGGCGGCGGCCTGAAGCACTCGCCGGCGCTCCCTAGTCGCTGCGGTGCACTTGCTGGCGCCGTTCATCCCGATTTAGGAGGAGGCTGCAGTCAAACAGGTAAAAGGGTAGTTTTAGTTGAGTAATGCAATCTCACACCCTGCTTTATTCATGACTCAAGTGTACACTTATATACAGATTACAGCGACGGGAGAGAGAGAGAGCAGGGAGATCGTGTGAGATACAACAGCATGGGCCGGTAATCCTCCTGGCATGCAGGGATAAGCACGCACGCAGTGCGTGCCCGTTGGAGCTCCTGGCGACGCGGTCGTGGAGTTAGCCAGCTGAGGAACGTGGCGTAGTGACTTTCCAACACCCCCTGCAGTCGAAACGTGGGGCTCGTCGACGTTGAGACTGGACCGGAAGTCGAGGAAGACCAGCGTCGGTAAGCCCTTGGTGAAGATGTCGGCGAACTGCGAGCTCGTGGGGACGTGCAGGACGCGTATCTCCCCCAGTGCGACACGCTCACACACGAAGTGGAGATCAATCTCAATGCGCTTCATGCGTTGGTGCTGCACGGGGTTGCTCGACATGTACACGGCGCTGATGTTGTTGCAGTAGACCACGGTAGCACGCGACGGTGGTTGATGTAGTTCGCCAAGGAGTTGGCGCAACCACACCGACTCGGCGACGACGTTGACGACGGCCTGGTACTCGGCCTCGGCACTGGACCGTGAGACGGTGTTTTGCCTCTTCGACGACCATGTAAGGAGGTTGGAGCCGAGGTACACACAGTAGCCCGAGGTGGACTTCCGTGTGTCGGGGCAGCCGGCCCAATCGGCGTCGGGCGACGAGCTCAGTGGTGGTGTCGTGGTGGATGCGAAGCCCAAGATGCGCCGTACCACGCAAGTACCAGAGCACGCGTTTCACGAGCTGGAAGGGGCAGTCCCGGGGTGCCTGCATGAACATACAACACTGCTGGACGGCGTAGCAGAGATCAGGGCGCGTCGGCGTGAGGTACTGGAGGGCACCGGCCAAGCTGCGGTAGAGAGACGGGTCGTGGAAGAGTGGCCCGGTGTCGACGGAGAGTTTGGCCAACGTGTCGACCGGAGTGGAGAGGGGTTTGAAATTGAGCATGCCCGCACGGTCGAGGATCTCCAGTGCGTACTGTTCCTGGGAGAGGAACAATCCGCGCGCCATGGTGGTGACGTTGATGCCGAGGAAGTGATGGAGCGCGCCGAGGTCAGTCATCGAGAACTCCCGATGGAGCGCCGGAATGACCGAGTCGAGGACGACGGGGGAGTCCGCGGTGAGGATGATGTCGTCGACGTAGAGCAGCAGGTACGCCAGGTGCTGCCCGTGGCGGAGGATGAACAACGATGAGTCTTCCCGCGATGCGACGAAGCCGAGCGTGCGGAGGTAGGAGGTGAACTGAGTGAACCACACCCTCGGTGCCTGCTTGAGACCTTACAAGGAACGGTTCAGCCGGCACACATGTGATGGTGATGCAGCGTCGATGAAACCAGACGGTTGGTGGCTATAGACAGTCTCCGCAAGATGCCCATGGAGGAAGGCATTCTTGACGTCCAGCTGATGAATGGGCCACGACTTGCCGGCAGCAATGCTGAGGACCGTCCGAATGGTGGCCGGCTTGACGACGGGGCTGAACGTCTCAGCGTAGTCGACGCCGGCCTGCTGGGTGAAGCCGCGAAGCACCCACCGTGCCTTGTAGCGCGCGAGCGTCCCGTTGGGGTGGAACTTGTGCCGAAAGATCCACTTGCCTGTCACGACGTTTGCACCTGCAGGACGAGATACTAAACACCAACTATTATTCCGCATCAGTGCGTTATATTCCTCAAGCATCGCGGCGTGCCAGTTAGGGTCCTGGAGGGCTACACAATAGGAGGAAGGAATGGGACTGATGCCGGCGGCGGCGATGTGAAGTGTCTTAGGCTGGGCGAATCCGGACTTGCTGCGTGTATGCATGCGATGCTGATTGGCTGGTGGAGCGACTGGAACAGCGCGGGGCGGGAGAGACGGCACAGGTGGCGCGTCGGGAGCGGTTGCATGGGTGCAATCGGGTGCATGCGCGAGGTCTCAAGACGGAAGGTTCGGTGGACCAGGGGAGGCGCGGCGGGACGTGCATGCGCCAGGTGATTCGGTCAGCTCGGTGGAATTGGGATGTGGTGGCGGGCCCGGGCATGGCGTGGCGTGCGGGTGGAGTGGGGGCGGGCCCGGGCATGGCGGTGGAGGAGTGGCTGGAGAGGCGGGGCCAGCGGTCGATCCGAGGCGCGCGGGTGGGGTGGAAGGGTCAGGCGGCGATCCCGGGGAGGATCGACGAGGGGACCGGTACGAGGTAGGTGGCGCGCGGGTTTCTAGGAGAGATCGGATCCCGAGATTTTCTGCGGCAGCTGAGGGTGGCGTGTGCCGTGCAGGCTCTAGAGGGAGATAGGGAAAAACTTGTTCGTCAAAAGTAACGTGCCTGGAGATAATAACTTTGCGCGAGGAGAGATCAAGGCATCGATAGCCTTTGTGCTCCAGGGGGTACCCAAGAAAAACACAGCGGGACGAGCGGGGGCGAGTTTGTGCGGCGCGGTTGCAACAGTGTTGGGAAAACAAAGGCAGCCGAACACACGCATGTGGTCGTAGGCAGGATGGTGCCCTAGGAGCTGGTAGTACAATGTGACGAAGTTGATGGGAGAGCAAGGCCGCTGGTTGAGGATGTAGGTGGCCGTGTGAAGTGCTTCGACCCAGAACGGGGGTGGGAGTTTGGCATGGATGAGGAGGACGCGTAGGATATCGTTGGTAGTCCGGATGAGGCGCTCGGCCTTCCCGTTCTGCGGCGAAGTGTGAGGGCACGAGAGTCGAAACGAAGCCCCGTGACGAGAAAACAAGTCACGCAACGAAGAGGTGAGAAATTCACCGCCGTTGTCGCACTGCATGCATTGTATGGAAGTATGAAATTGCGTGAGGACGTAAGAGAAGGAGCGAGAAATAGTGTTGGCAGTGTCGGATTTGTTGCGTAATGGGAACGTCCACGAGTAGTGCGTATAATCATCTAGAATAACGAGATAGTACTGGAACCCGGAGAAGCTAAGAACAGGGGACGTCCACAAATCACAATGAACTAGTTGAAAAGGTGCACTAGTTTTTGATACAGAAAGGGAAAAGGGCAGCCGGGGCTGCTTGCCTAATTTACATGAGGAGCAAATAGTGGTGCTAGGCAAGTCTTTATTACATGAGGGAAGTAAATCATGAGCTAAAGCAGAAACGGATTTATTGCTAGCATGTCCCAAACGTTGATGCCAGAGGTCGCCGATGACGACAGAGAGAGCTTCGTGGACGCCGGAGTTGGTAAAGAATGGGTAGAGCTCCCCGTGGCTGTTGGATCTCGGAATTATTCTCCCTGTTGCTAGGTCCTTCAAGGAAAAGCTGGACGGATCAAACTCGATAGAAACAAAATTATCTTGTGTAAAACGGCGCACGGAGATTAAATTCTTGATAATAGTAGGGGAAATGAGAATGTCATTGAGAGTAAAATTGGAGAGAGATGTGGAGCCGACGGCAGTAATAGGAATAGCGAGCCGTCGCCTACGAGGATGCCTGAGGAGCGACACATAGAGGGAGAACCATACGAGGTGAGAGATCTCGTCTTACCAGCGACGTGCGACGTAGCGCCCGTGTCGAGGAACCAGTCCGGTGCGCCGTCGGCCTACTGGTGCTGCACGGAGAGGTTCTGAAGCGCGCGTACAGCTGGTTGTACTGCTCCCAAGACGGCCCGTTGGAGGAGGCCGCGATGGCCACCGGGTAGGCCTGATGAGGAGGCGGCGGACGCGGGCCTAGAACGCCCGCAGCGTTCGGTGCAGCCCACGGTGCGCGAGGCTGAGGAAGACCTGGAAGAAGCGCCCCATATGGGGCGAAGTAGCCGGTGGGCAGCGACGAGGACGAGCCGAAACCGGAAGGAGCTGCACTGCGGCCGGAGGAGGAGCCGCCAGGAGTTTGGGTGCCGAGGCCACGGCCGCGCCCACGCCCACGTCCGTGCCCTCTGCGGTCGCGATCACCAGGCTGCGGTGTGGCCGGCCCCTTGCCCCGATCGGTGGAGGCGCGATCAGGGGTGCGGTCGGAGGAGGAGCCGCCCGGGCTGTGGCCGATGGTGAGTGCGGTGGCCGTGGCTTCAGGCCGTCCGTCAAGGCGCGCCCGCTCGTTGGCCGAAATCTCCTCCATGAGCAGCCTCGAGCGCGCCTGCACGAAGGTTGGGAACGGCGATTGCATCGGCAACAGAGTAGCCATGACGTGAAACTTACGGTTGAGACCGCGGATGAGCTGAAGTGTGAGGGACTGGTCGATGACGCGCTCGTCGACGTCCTCGAGGGCATTCGCGAGGGACTTGGGACGCCTGCTGTATTCGGCGACGGAGAGGTCGCCTTGGACGAAGTTGCGGAACTCTGCACCGAGGATGACGGCGCGCCCGGGCTGGTTGTCCATGAAGAGGAGGTGGAGCTGCGACCAGATGTCGTAGGCGGAGCTGGCCGGGGTAGCGACAGCATCGAGGAGGTCGTCGTCGACCACGCCATGCATCCACAACACGATGGTGAGGTCGTCGTTCCTCCACACGATGCTCTGGCCGAGTGGCTCGGTGGCGATGTCGAGGTGGTGCTGGAACTCGTACTTGCAGGCGATGACGTAGAAGAGTTGGCGCCAACGGGAGTAGTTCCCCGACTCCAGCTGGAGCTTGGAGGTGAGTAGTGCGTGATGGAGGGCGGGAGACCGGCAACGGAGGAAGGGCCCGCGTCGGAGGCGCCCCCCCACGCGGCGAGGGACGATGGCGCCGCTGGTGCCGCCGAGTGCGAGACGGGGAGCAGGAGTACTGCCGGTGGTGCGAAGAACGCTCGTAATGGGCGTGGGAGCCAGGCGGGGTGCGGACGAGGAAGAGGCCATGGCGCCCTCGGGAACGGGCGTCTTGCCCCGGTCGGACGCGAGGGGTCTGGGGAGCACAGCGGGGGCAGTGGCGACCGAAGGAGCGGTGGCCGCGGGCGCCGGTGCGGCGGGCGCGGCGGTGGCGAGGGGCACCGCGGTGAAGGGAGCGGGCGCTGGCGTGTGGAAGTCTGCCGAACGGGTGCGGCGGAGGAGGCAGTGCATGGTGGAAGCGGAAGCAGGAAGAGGACCGGAGGTGCTCGGCGTCTGATACCAAGTTGAGTAATGCAATCCCACACCCTGCTTTATTCATGACTCAAGTGTATACTTATATACAGATTACAACGACGGGAGAGAGAAAGAGCAGGGAGATCGTGTGAGATACAACGGCATGGGCCGGTAATCCTCCTGGCATGCAGGGATAAGCACGCACGCAGTGCGTGCCCGTTGGAGCTCCTGGCGATGCAGTCGTGGAGTTTTTTTTGAGAGCAAGCATTAAGCTTTATTAAGCAACGACTTGGGCTAAATCGCCCATTACAGCGTCAGCTACAAGAGCTGGAACATCATCATCAGATACACGCACTCCTCCAGTGGGGAGAGATAATCCTAGCTTGGCTAATTGGTGGGCCGGCACATTTGCCTCCCGTCTACAATGGAGCACATCACACGAGGCGAACCAGAGATTCATTTGAAGCTTGAGATCCTCAATCAACTGTGCCTGCTTTGAGAAGTCCAGACCTCTTCTATTAAGGGCTTGTTCCACTAAAAGAGCATCAGTTTCGACAATTAGGCGCACTACACCCAGCTCTAAAGCAATATCAACCGCTTTTTGGACGGCGAGCAGCTCTGCGCCAAAAGCATCATCGACATGATCGCTTCGACCCGAACGAGCTGCGACCATCGCCCCTTCGCTGTCCCGCACTATTACACCCCATGCACCAGTCTGTTCGCCAGGGATGTGGGCTCCATCAACATTGAATTTGAGGACATCGGTCGGTGGCGGGCGCTAGAGCTGCGGTGTTGCATGTGGTTTGCCTGTTTTGCAATAATAACCCTGATACTCCTCCAAAGTGCATGCAGCCCTACAGGCGAATTGACCATGCTCCAGCGGTTTCTCGCCCTCCCTCACTTTGTTTCGCTGCGTCCACCATTGCCACCACATGACGACAATCAGCATCCGATCCTTCTCCGGTAAAGTCCACAAAGTGTCTAGGGTTGCACCTATAGACTCACATTCTTCTAGTTGTTGACGGGCATGCTTGAGATTAAGAGCCCGCCACACCTGTTTGATCTCCTTGCACTCCACAAACAGGTGTTTACCTGATTCGTTTCCGGAGTTGCACATGAAGCACTTGTGATTCTCAATAGTCATGCCCCTCCTACATAAGATATCCTTGGTGGCTAAAGTGTTGTGCGCCAATCGCCACCAAAAGTGCTTGATTTTCCCCGGGCAGGCCATACGCCAAATTCTCTTCCACTTGTCCTGACCCCCCTCATTCAGCGAGTCAACCTCGTGCTGGCCCTCCCCAGCTTGTCCCTCATCGGCTTCCACAAGGGCTCTGCTTAGTTTGTACGCTTGTTTAACTGAGAAGAGCCCTTTGGAGTCGTAATGCCATGCCGCAAAGTCGACCGCACCATCTCGTAGTGGCATCTGAAGAATCAGCTCAGCGTCTTCCTCCCAGAAATTGTCTTGAACAAGCTCCGTATCCTATTGGCCGGTACCCGGATCAATTAGTTCCGACACCCTGGTTAGTAAACTTCCTCCTCTAGGCGTAATAACTCTTCTCGACCAAGCCCTCGGGATCCATGGATCTTCCCAAATCCTGATATTCGCCCCATCTCCAACCCTCCAGATTATACCCTTGTTTATGAGCTCTATTCCATGGCAGATACTACGCCATTCATATGACATATTTGGGGCTGCTCCCGCTTCCAAAACCGAGCCGTGAGGGTAGTATTTGGCCTTCATTAGTTGTGCACATAGGATGTCGGGTTCCTGAAGCAGTCTCCACACCTGACGGGCAAGCATTGCAATATTGAAATCATGGATATCTCTGAAACCGAGACCACCTCGCCCTTTCGACCTAGTAAGTTTCTGCCATCCCACCTAATGGATTTTGTTCTGCTTATCTTGTTGGCTCCACCAGTATCGGGCAATCATGGCACTGATCTCCTCGCACAAGGTCTTGGTCAGGTAGAAAACGGACATAGCGAAGGTGGGGATAACCTGCGCCACCCCTTTCACCAAGATTTCCTTGCCTTGTCTAGACAAGGTTCGCTCATTACAGCCTTGCATTCAGTTCCAGATGGCCTCCTTCAAATATGCAAATGCCTTCTTTTTGGATCGTCCAATGTACACAGGAAGTCCCAAGTACTTCTCGTTGTATGCCTCACTAGATATGTCTAGGATGGCCTGTACCGCCGCTTTGGACTGTGGTAAGAAATTCTTACTGAACATGATTGCCGACTTCTCGTGGTTTATACACTGGCCCGAGCATTGCTCATATATTTGCAGAATACGTTGCAGCTCCTCGGCTTCACTTTCTGTAGCTTTCATAAGCAGTACCGAATCATCAACAAAAGAACAAGTGCGATATGGATGGCGCCCCGGGGCAGATTTGTATGCCGCTGAACACTCCCCTTCGTTGAGCATCATTAAGCAAAGCTGACAGACCCTCTGCACATATGACAAATAGGTACGGTGATATTGGATCGCCCTGTCGAAGTCCCCTGGATGGCTCGAACTGTTCCGAAAGATCATCATTCACCTTGATCCGGTACCTGGCCGTTGACACACACTTCATCACAAGTCTCACCCAGCGTCGGTCAAAGCCCAGCTTAATCATCATTGCTTCAAGGAAAGACCACTCGACCCGGTCATAAGCTTTGCTCATATCCACCTTGACCGCAACATACTCTTTCTTTCCTCCTCTCTTGCTCATCAGGAAATGTGAGATCTCATAGGCCATCAAGATATTATCTGTAATTAATCTCCCGGGCACAAACGCACTTTGGTTACCCGAAATGATCCGAGGCAGTACAAGCTTGAGGCGATTTGCTAGGACTTTGGAGATGATCTTGTATAAGACATTACACAAACTGATCGTGGAGTTAGCCAGCTGAGGAACGTGGCGTAGTGACTTTCCAACAGTTTTGTCCTCTGTTTTGTGCACTTATGTTGTCTATCATTTACATAGATTGTTTTTGTGTTGAAAAGTGGCAAAAAATCAATATGCAAACTAAGAAGTGTCACCAGATCAATTTCAATGTAATGAGTGGCAAAATGACAAAGTCCAAAGTAACCGGTGGCAAATAATCAAATCGCCCCCCCAAAAAAAAACACCCTTGTGCGAGATTCCATTTCCACTTCTCGCCCGAAACCCCAGCCATGGCGATCGCCGCGGATTCCACCGCCGAGCAAGCCCCGAACCCTGCTCCCCACGAGCCTTCGGACGAGCCCCGCAAGGCTCCCGACCAGCCCGACCGTGGCGAGGACAATGGGGTCGACTTCGACGAGGAGGAGGACGATCCAGAGGAGCTGGACAGGCCAGCGGCGTACAAGGAGAAGGTGAAGGCCGTCTTCCGTCGCCTGCACGCCGAGCCCGTCCGCATCCGCGTCCACGACGTCATCATCAGGGGCAATTTCAAGACCCGCGGCTCCCTCATCGAGGCGGAGGTCGGCGACCTGCTCCGCTCTGCCGGTACCGTGCAGGGCCTGGTGCGCGCCTCCAGCCATGCCAACGCGCTGCTGCGCCGTCTCGACGTGTTCGACTCCGTCTCCATCACCCTCGACGCCGGTCCGCCGGGGTTCCCCGGTACTGCGAACGTCACCATCCAAGTCGTGGAGGCGGCCAGACCCTACAATCGTGGCATCTTCTTCTTCCCCAAGAAAGAGGTGAAGATCTCTGTAAAATTGCAAGCAAGTTCCTTCAGTTTGTTATTTCTTCCGTTAGTGATGTGTTGGTCAGATGAAGTGGTGCTGAATTAGTTTGGATTCGTTACTGCTACTATGTGTGTAATTTAATTATTGCATTGCTGGCATGTTCTAAACCAAGGATGCTCAAAAGTGGCCACTTTTTTAGCTACATTACCCGACTGTTGGTAGAATTAGAGGTAACACTAATCAGTAGTCATGTGCTGTTATTCATTGTATGAATAGGAAATTTTTAATGCTTGGAGTCTTACTTTGGTTGCTTTGGTGCGTTCGTTTATCACCTAAGTTAGCATCCGCCCTCTCGAATGAATACATCTATTTATCTTAATAATTGTGTAGGATTTGTATAGATTATCAGACACAACCATTTGGTGGTGTGGCTACACTCAATTCTTCATCTCTATTTGAGAACACTCAATTGGTTACCATTTTATTATCTTGAGTGAAGCATACAACTGTGAACCATCTCTTATCCACGAAAACCACTTGACTATTGTTGATAAGGAAACATATATTTTGACGGTTGATCTACAGCATAGTAAATACACCGTATTACGTGACGCCATTCTAGTCAGAAAACAGAACCATGCAAACATCTTATTATTTGGGTAAAATAGGTAAATTGGTTTGTTATGTGACGTCATTCTAATGTCTAGTATACACTTAGTGTTAACAACATAAGAGCAGAAGATTGCATTGGAGGTCTTGAGTAATACGTGCCTTCTTTTTTAACTGCATTCAGTATCTGAAATGTTTTCGGGAATGATGCTTATATTATATTCAGGTAATATCATGGCCAGTTGAAGGATGGTTCATGTTGAAGAACCTATTTGGTTACGGGGACATGTGGGATGTTTCAGGGGAATATGGTTGGGATCAGTCATCAAAGATAGACATTGGAGTGTACCTGCCAAGATTGAAATCAATACCAACACCTTTGACGGCTCGGGCATCAATCCTTTCCGAAGATTGGCTGAAGTTTTCATCATACAAGGAGCGTCTTCTTGGCCTTAAGTTTGGTTTGCTTTCAACCTGGCACCATAACTTGTCTTATGATCTGGCATGGCGTACCTTAACTGATCCCTCACAAATGGCATCAGAATCCATAAGGAGGCAGCTAGGCCACAATCTGCTTTCTGCACTGAGTTATGCATATAAAATAGATAAAAGAGATTCAGAATTCCGGCCAACAAAAGGATATGCATTTGTCTCAACTTCTCAAGTTGGTGGTCTATGGAAAAATGGATTACGATTCTTCCGCCAGGTTCTTATGCAACTAACTTCTCGTGGTTAATCTTCCATGCAAAATTTATGCCTAGTTTACCCTCATTGCATTTTTGGTTTCTATGTCAAACATTGAAGGGGAGCCTTGGCGCAGCGGTAAAGCTGTTGCCTTGTGACCATGAGGTCATGGGTTCGAATCCTGGAAACAGTCTCTTGCAGAAATGCAAGAAAAGGCTGTGTACGGAAGACCCAAAGTGGTCGGACCCTTCCCCGGACCCTCCGCAAGCGGGAGCTATGTGCACCGGGCTGCCCTTTTTAATATGTCAAACATTCAGTACCTACTGTTTATCTGCTTTGGGTCGGGAGCTACGTGCACTGGGCTGCCCTTTTTAATATGTCAAACATTCAGTACCTACTGTTTATCTGCTTTGGGTCGGGAGCTACGTGCACTGGGCTGCCCTTTTTAATATGTCAAACATTCAGTACCTACTGTTTATCTGCTTTGTATTAGCTGCACTGTTAAGTAACCTGTGAAATAAATCAAGGAAAAAGAAGCCTAGGTGTTAATTGTGTGTTTTACCACTGCCTAGCGATTATATCACCTAAGCGCACACTTGAGCGTTTTGTTTTTCACCAAGTAACGCGCCAAATCCAGGAATGTGCTTTGTACCAGCATTACCATTTCATTAGAATACACCGTTAGATCGAATAATCCAAGAGTGATGGAGACCCTTACCACAATCAATAAGTAGACCCTCCGCAAGCGGGAGCTATGTGCACCGGGCTGCCCTTTTTAATATGTCAAACATTCAGTACCTACTGTTTATCTGCTTTGGGTCGGGAGCTACGTGCACTGGGCTGCCCTTTTTAATATGTCAAACATTCAGTACCTACTGTTTATCTGCTTTGTATTAGCTGCACTGTTAAGTAACCTGTGAAATAAATCAAGGAAAAAGAAGCCTAGGTGTTAATTGTGTGTTTTACCACTGCCTAGCGATTATATCACCTAAGCGCACACTTGAGCGTTTTGTTTTTCACCAAGTAACGCGCCAAATCCAGGAATGTGCTTTGTACCAGCATTACCATTTCATTAGAATACACCGTTAGATCGAATAATCCAAGAGTGATGGAGACCCTTACCACAATCAATAAGTAATTTCTTGTGAAACCATAGGAAGATGGATGTACAAAAGAGTGACTGTGCAAGGCCCCAGTATTTAATGCAAGTAATATCTGTTCTCTTCGGTTTTAATAAATTCCGTATGTCAGTGGAAATCTAGAATATATTGCAATTGACCATGTTACCAAAAACTCTCATTGTTTGTGAGTGACTTGTTTGTGGGGAGATTACCAGTGGAAAATAACTGTAAGTTCAATAAGAGATAGATATCAAAACTTAGCATGATCTTAACTGAATAATTTGGCATTGAACTATTTGGAAGGAATGTTCTAATGGATCACGGTCCTGAAGACAACTTTCAAATTTTTCCTCACACTTATAGCTTCACATCCCAATAGCGAACATAACCAACCATCCGAGGTCATATTATTTGAAATTAAGCCATCAAGAGTCATATTATTCTTCCTCTCACGTACAGTAGCTTCACATTCCAGTAGAGAACATAATCAATCATCCGAGGTCAAATTATTAGCACTTGAGACATCAAATTAGTCAACTATCTGATGACTGCGCGAAGGGCAGCTGAGTACTCGCCACCTGGTGGTGGAGCCAAGGTTGGGCCGGGCCCCAGACCAACCTAGGGCGGACATGCTAAACAATGTCAAACAAATGCTACCATCGTCCTCAGGATTCCGGTGTTACGACCCAGGCCACGGCCTGGCTTTTGGCTTCAAATAACCTTACCAGTGTCAATATGCAGCAATTACAAGTATTTGAGGTTTCTGGTATCTACTCACGGTTGGATAAATCAGTGTTCAGTTCATCTTTTTGATCTATCATGGATAACTTATGTTGAGTAATGCATTAGAAATCAATGCATTAGGTTACGAAAATCATGTATTAGAGTTTTAGGTACGTAAATTATTGCCATTTTTTCGTCATCAATACGTGTGTTTGGAGATATTTGGTCTGACTTTACGTGACCCAGTTCATGTGGTAAGTTTTGTTTCGATTTGGGAAGATAATTAATTACTATCCTTGGTAGGATATAGAAGAATTATTGCTCATTTGTTGGTAGTGCTCACTGTTTATTGATGAGTTATGTTTACCATGCACAATGTGATTTGAGATTTCTTGGTAGGAGCTCCTTTTGTTCTTTTCACATGAGTGGTGAACATCCAAAACTTGCATCACTCTGTTCTGCTTACCATACGGATTGCCCACTTACCCTGTTGTCCATGAGATTATTTATAATAATTGGCGAGTATTGTCATGAAAGCTGCATATAGTTAAGAGCTACACCTGGGGTGTAGGTTCTTTGATACTCTATATCTCTGTTAAGAGTTCACTGTTGGTGTCTCTGCTGTGGATGTTAGTACAGTTCATCAAAGAAGCACCAGTTTCATTATGACTGGCTAATGGTCACATGTTTCTCAAGGACTTGGACTGGAAAGGAGGAGAGTTAATAGGATTAGAAAAGATCTCAGTTTAATAAGGAAAGATCTAATAAGTCTAATTGTATTGTCCTATTAGGACTTACGAGAGGTCAAGGGCCTAATCATCCACTATATAAAGGTGGCATGTATTTATCTACGTTTGAGATAGGCAATAACAGACAATCTACTCGCTCAAAGTTATTCTAGTTTCAAACTATGTCTACCCAGTCACCTGTAGCCATGCTGGCTATCTTCAGCACGGTAGTTATCCATTGCGAATCAAGGTCCACAACAGTCTTGGTCATTTCTCTCATTCTCTTTTGTTGGTTTTGGGTTGTGGCCCTTGGATTGGTGCGTTATAACTATTTTTCATCATAAAGGCGAATATCACCTTATTCGAAGTTCCAGAGAAAGTTGGCGACCTTATGGCCGACCTTAATCAAAGCCATATGAATTGTACGGTTGTGATAGGTGTGGAAGTAGTGGAACCAATCCTTCTAATGCAATGCTACAGCACATTTGAATATGGGTAGCAAAGAGCGCTTGTGCTCCAACTCAGACCAATCAACTTGACACCTGCACATCACCTCCTTGACTCGTACTATCCACTATGAGGACCATGCCTGTTGGCACAATACCCTTGCCTCATGGCTTTGTTATAGATAGTATCTTCTAAATGGAATGAGGCAGAAGGAAGCATCTGAAAAGGATGGAAACCTAGAAGTTTGTAATTTTGTCAAATGAGTTTCCAGATAGAAGCCTTGTGAATATTTTCTCACCAAACATCACTGTTTTCTTTGCTGCAGGGGTTTGATGTTCGCGGCGCTGTTCCATTCGGTTTTTGCAATGCTGCCCTTAATGTTGGCATATCAGCAGGGGTGATTCTACCTTTGAGCAGAGGATTTATGGAATTGCCTTCACCTGTCCCTGATAGATTTTACCTAGGAGGTCTTTCTTCCCCTGTATGCAGCCTTGGTGTGATATCATCTCTGTTGGGTTTCAAAACAAGAGGAGTTGGCCCATCCGAACCACAGAGATCTGTCCCAGGCGAGTCAGTTACGGTCGACGCTGCTGCCTCTACAGGGAGGGATTACTTGGGAGGCGATCTTGCTGTTTCTGCATTTGCTGATCTATCCTTTGATTTGCCCCTAAAGCTGTTCAGAGATAATGGAATTCATGGTCATGCATTTCTTTGTGCTGGAAATCTTGCCAAGTTGTCTGAGGGTGAGTTTAAGAATTTCTCATTCCCTGAGTTTCGGCGCACATTCAGAAGCTCTGCTGGTGTTGGCATTGTCTTTCCAACCTCACTTTTCCGGATGGAGGTATGTTTTGAGATCTCGATCTTTCATTATGCAATCCGTAGTGTTTGTTGGGTGACTAACCCATGCTAGTGGGCTTCATTGTTCCAGTTAAATTACTGCCATATCTTGAAGAAACATGAACATGATCATGGAAAGAGTGGAATTCAGTTCAGCTTCTCCTTGGAGTAGATGTTCGAAAGTGGAGCAACATTTTTGACCTGTTGAAGAATTAATATTGCGTGCTATTGCACTGAACCATTTATCTTCGTCGCCGAGTCAGCTGTTTAACAAGTACTGTAGGAGACTAGTTGATCCCGTCATCCGATATATTTGACTTCTCGTGGTATGATCGAGAACTGGAAGGGTGTTGGATGCTGTATTAAATTATTCGATTTCACGGTGTTGCCATGTTTTGAAGTTGTCTTATTGGCTCGGTAGAGATTACGCTGTTGCTTTAAATTGTGATGGTTGATACTGGATAGAGTATTACTACATGTTGTTATGTTGGCAGGAGTTTTACACCATGGGGTTGGGAGGCCCTGCTACCTGTATGCATGCTTTTTATTCTGACCATTTTAACTGATATGTGTGTGCTCTATGGAATAGTGCGTGTTGGCAAGTGTTGTGTGGTGGAGGTCTGAAGAAAAGCTCCAGTGTCAGGCCGCGCAAACAGCTGGTGAACTGAGCAGAAATCAGTTGCACATCTCATCAGGGTCCTTTGGTTTCTCCGGGTTTTTGTTTTGTTTTGAAAAAGCTATCTGTTTCTTGATTCCCGCACCTCAAATGCACATGAAGCCTCCTTGACCTGTTGATTCATCTGATCCACTATGGTCATGGTCACTCTGTTTGCTACTAGTTAGCTTTGTATTGTACATTTGCACTACATAGTTGATCACTCTACATCAAATGACCAACAATCGCAAAAGTTCCAACTTACTCCCTCCGTAAATGCTCTCATATTTTTTTACAGAGGGAGGGAGTACATGCTATCACTAGATCATGTCGTCGTATCATCATGGCAGAATCTACAGGTCAGGAAGGGTTGGGTGTCGGCAGCCTTCATCGGGACTTCTCAAGTACAGTGGCCAGGTAGGCGTCCAGCTTCTCGTTCTGCTCCCTGGCGACGAACCTGATGCAGATGGGCGGCGTGACGTCGTACCTGGCGAGCAGCGCATAGGGGATGGAGAAGAGCCCGTCGCCGCAGATGAGCCCGGACGCCAGCACCGGCCCGAACACCTGCGCGCCGTCCCTGTCCGACCTGGTCCACAGGTAGAGCACCAGGCTGCCCACGCACATGTCGATGGCCACCGCCGGCACCAGCAGGAACGACATGGCCATGCCGGTGACGCTCGGGATGAAGTTCCTTGCGCGCCACTTGTAGTGCACCGCCGCCTCCCGCAGCGCGCACACCACCAGTGCCAGCACGAAGAAGCCCACGCTCATGCTCAGGCAGTGCCTGGGCAGGTCCAGGTCGCCGACGCCGACCACGGCGATGGCCCGGTAGATCTTGGCCAGCGGCACCTGGTAGATCTTGTTCCCGGCCTCCTCGTAGAAGTGGTGGAACACGGTGAACACGGCCGGGTTGACGACGCAGCCGATGCCGGTCCCGATGACCTGGCTGACGAAGAGCGCCCGCGGCGAGGTGAGCGTCAGGTACCCGGTCTTGAAGTCCGACATGAAGTCGGAGGCGGTGGAGACGATGGACGAGACGACGCCGCAGATGACGAGGCTCCCCACCACCCCGCCGTTGCCGTACCCGATCCACGACGCGAACAGCAGGATCACCAGCTTGCTGTACTGCGCCGCGAAGTTGGTCTCGGCCACCCCCGTGCCGTAGGCGTTGCAGAAGGCCAGCAGCGGCGCGAACACGTACGCCGTCGCCACGTGGTAGTGCCGCACCTGGCCGTAGAGGTGCGGGATGGCGACGGTGGACAGCAGCGCCAGCGCGGCGTAGCCGCCCATGGCGAGGGTGCCCGGGACGTGCTCCCGGAGGAACACCTGCGTCCGGCGCCGGTCGTCGAAGCTGAGCACGTTGCGCGGCACCGCGTTGGCGTCGGAGAAGGACCGCAGCGCCTCCGCCGCCTCCAGCTGGTGGTGCCGCATCGTCTGCAGGGTCCTCACCATGATCACCACCAGCTGGAAGATGCCGTCGCCCAGGATCATGCCTATGGCGCCAAACACCTGAAATTACATCACCAGTCGAATAGAGCGTGCGTGCGTGCATGTCTCGTCGAAATCTGTCGGTCGATCAGAAACCACGCACCTTGTACCCGTTGATGCCACGCAAACTGCCTTCCTGGAGATCGGCGGCGTACCAGCTCCCCTCTTTGGTTTCGATGTAGGGCCACATGAATCCCCAGGAGATGATGGCCCCGACCAGCATCGAGATGTTTATCAGGTAAGGGCTGATCATCCCGACGCCGACGTATGTTCCGTTCAAATTGAGGTAGAAGCTGCATGCAAGTATCACACAACACAAGTAGCTCTCACTGATCATCTCTAGCAAGTAGTTCTCAGTTGGAGCGCGACATGTAGAAGAATGGATGGATAAGTTACCCGCGATTGAAGGCGTCGAGCCCAAACGAAGGGAAGAAGGTCATGCCACAGTGCGGTCCGCCGGAGTAAAACCATTGGAAGATAGACATGAAAAAGCTTCCCAGGCACGAGTGGATCATCAGAGACACTTGCTTCCTGTGTTAAGAAACAGAGGCACTCCAATCGATTACCCAACCCAGCATTATCTTATCTTGTTGCTTGCTACCGGAGTTGAGCATGAGCAGTAGCTAGGTTTCATGTGACTTAGTAGCTCCGTACGTGCTTACTTTGCTTGCATGGCTCCGTAAGGGGTATGGAAGCTGTTGATGAGATGAGCCGTAGCTGAGCCGCTCGGAAACGTCAGCCGGTGGCGGATGATCATCGTCTACACGTTAACCGGCCGGCACAGTATGAATGCGTCAGAGAGCTAGTATAAGTTAAGGCGCAACGTACCGACGTACGGTTCAAGTTTCATCTCATTGGGGGCGCACGTAGGTAGGTACCTTCCTCATGGGGATAATGGCGAGAATTCCGACGAAGCTGATGAGAAAGTAGAAGGCCATAATCCGGGGAAGCGTCGGCTCGCTGACGTTTCTGCCGTTGACCTCGCCGGTGTTGATCTTCTCCGCCGTCCTATGGTCCATGGCGAGCAGGTACGACCCGAACCCTCCTAATTAGCAACGGCGCAAACACACGCGAAATCAACGGACCGGCCAGCCGAGCAGAGATTCATGGACGACGACCGATCGACGTGGCAGGCGAGGCGAGGCGTACCGCTGTAGGTCATGCTGGCGCAGGCGACGACGCAGGTCTGGACGACGACGTTCTCGTGGCGGGTGAAGGGTTCGTAGAACACGCCGAGCTTGTCGAGCAGGCGCGTCCACGCCTTGAGGAGGAAGAACCCCAGCAGGCCGGCGGTGATGTTCAGCGTGGGGACGATCCCCGACGTGAACACCAGGTTCATCATGACGCCGCTGAAGGCCGCGCCCAGAACCAGGCTCGCCACCACGGCGCGCGGCGTCACCTGCTCCGTCCATGGCGGGATGGTCTGGTCCTCGAACGCGCGCTCCGTCGACGGCCCCTCCCGCGGGTCGCCGATCGGCTCCATCGATTATCGTCCCACGGCCTAAGATTGCCGGCCTCTGAGGAGGGTGTCGATCGCGCGGGTTGTGCATGCATGCATGCAGTTGACTATTTGGGAATGGAGGAGGGACGAACGAACATGAGGGATGCATCGTTTGGCTTCTGCGATTACTATTATTGACGCGCTAATGAGAGTGGCCTGTCCAAGCAGGGACAGAACCTTCTTCATACTCCCGGAACAACATTACAGAGGGGATCAATATAAAGAGTGGTTTATCTGTCATACACGGGAGATCCTGTGCATGGATCCATCGTTCGTGATTGCTCTGAGATCCGTACCATACTTTTTAGGTTGTCAAAATTTACCTAGTTCTAAAATGTTTCGTTCGGTTTTGTTTGTTTCAACGTGTTTCATCATGTTCCGTTGTGCACAAATAAAAAATAATGCACTTGTTTTGAATCGGGTTTGCTGATACACTGTTATACACAATGAAGCATTAAGATGTAATTTGAAACTTGAAGAAAAAACCAACGTAACTCTTTGAAACAGACAAATTCTGGGGATACTTGGATGCATTCCTTGGATAGTACGTGAGCAAGGCCTCCTCCTCCTCCTCCTTCAAGAAAGAAAGTTAGGGTTCGTGCCTCTCGCCGGCGCCGGCGCAGGTCCGTCTCGTCTCCGATGGCCCTAGGACCATGGAGGCGCGGTGGATCCTGGCAAGGGCCGGCGGGAGGGCTCCGTTTTTAGTCGTTTTTTTCAATCTTGTTAGGGTTTGTGTCCTATTCAGGAAGGCGAGACGGCGACGGCTCCCTGAAGATGGAATAAAGGTCTCCCCGCCTAGCCCCCGTTTCGGCGGTGCGTCGAGCATCGTTGGTGGGCGTGTGGAGGTGTGTCTCCGGCAGATCTATCTTTGGTGGATTTGCTCGGATCTCGTCGTTGTTCGTCTATGTTCGTGTGCCTTCGGTTTGGATCCTTCCTGTCTACGTTATTTTTCATCGGCGAAGGTTGTTGTTCTGGGGTGCTGGTCCTATGGGGTCTTAACACGACGACTTCCCGACTGTCTACTACAACAAGTTGTGCCCGGCTCCGGCGATGGAGGGGCGATGACGGCGGCGCGCCTTCGGCTCGCTTCGGTGCTTGTAGTCGTCGCTAGGTGGTCTATGATTCTGGATGTAATTTTTATTTCTAATATTCGTTGTACTGCTATGATTGAAGATGAATAGATTGGAAGTTTTTCAAAAAAAAAAAAGAAACAGACAAATTCTAAAAACAGCAAAAACGTGACATGAATCTCAAAGCAAGCAGCGATGGTGGATCCATGCACAATAGAATAGTTATTCTTCATATATATGTAAAAAAAACATGCATTTTTGTTTTAAACAAATATAAACGTGGCACTATCTGAATCAATCAGATTGCCGGGTGTCCTGCTCTTTGTTGAGTGTCCGCATTCAACAAAGGCCTCCTAAGAGCATCTCCACTTGTTCAGCCCCCCAGTGTATAGGCCGGCGCTCTTTTAGGCGCTCGCGCGGCGGTTTTTAGGCCCTGAGGCAATCTAGGTCCCAGCCACACCCCCAGGTGCCGCCCCCAAGGCGTCGCAAATTCAAACTTGATCCATTCCCGCTTCCAAAAAACGCCACAAGTCCGGGGATCAGCGCCACAGTTCGACGATCATCATCTTGCCACAGTCCGGCGATCAAATAAAAAGTTCGGTGTACAAAAAGAAAGGATGCGTAGGCAATGCATCAAACGGCGGTGTCGGCCTCCGGCGTAGGAGGAGTCGGCGTGCACGGGTTGAGCCGTCGGCACGGCTTCTTTGCTGGGCGGCGTCGGCGCGGCTTCTGTGCTGTTGGGCATCGCGGAGGCATCATAACTCGGCCTTGGCGGCGGCGTGGGAGTTGGCGGCGCCGTCGACGGTATCTGGTTCAGGATGAGGCCGCGCTCCACCAGGTACCACGCCTTGAGCTTCTCGTCGTCGCTCCGGAGCATGTCCGCCTCGCCCATCAGAAAAGACAGGTCGGTGTTCCTCTTCTTCGCGGCGACGTTGGTCCGGAGCAAGTCGAGCTTGACGGCGTTGTTCGTCATCAATGCCGACCACCGCACCTCGGTTTTCTCTTCCCGCAGGGCGGCCCGGGTCTGGGCGTCGGTGAGGCAATATTCGATGGACTCTTGCACACGTGCGGTAGCCGGCTCGGCGTGTTTCGCCTTCTTGGTCCCTTTGTTGTCGTCCAGGCGACCGTCAATCGTGCCCGGCGTCGGCGTGTCCGGCTTGTACGTCTCCTTGGCCTTGGCGAGGGTGCGCCGGACATCCACCCACTTCTCGCACTTGTCGATCCGCTTGAAGACGTGGAGGTACTTGAACTCTTGGTCGTTGTTTTCCTGGCGAAACATGGCGAACATCCGCAGCAGCTGCGTCGAGGAACATCAGTCGGCGGGCGCGTGATACGTCCATTTTGCATCATGCTTTTATATCGATATTTATTGCATTATGGGCTGTTGTTACACGATTATGTCACAATACTTATGCATATTCTCTCTTATTTTACAAGGTTTACATGAAGAGGGAGAATGCTGGCAGTTGGAATTCTGGGCTAGAAAAGGAGCAAATATTAGAGACTTATTCTGCACAAGTCCAAAAGTCCTGAAACTCCACGGAATTTATTTTTGGAATTAATAAAAAATACCAAGCGAAGAAAATACCAGAGGGGGGCCATCCACCGTCCACGAGGGTGGGGGGGCGCGCCCAGGGCCTACCCCCCTGGGTGCGCCCCCTGCCTCGTGGGCCACCTGGCAGCCCTCCGGTGGCCATCTTCTGCTATATGAAGTCTTTTACCCTGAAAAAAATCATAAGCAAGCTTTCAGGATGAGACACCGCCGCCACAAGGCGGAACCTTGGCGGAACCAATCTAGGGCTCCGGCGGAGCTGTTCTGCCGGGGAAACATCCCTCCGGGAGGGGAAAATCATCACCATCGATCCTCTCATCGGGAGGGGGTCAATCTCCATCAACATCTTCACCAGCACCATCTCCTCTCAAACCCTAGTTCATCTCTTGTATCCAATCTTTGTCCCAAAACCTCAGATTGATACATGTGGGTTGCTAGTAGTGTTGATTACTCCTTGTAGTTGATGCTAGTTGGTTTATTTGGTGGAAGATTATATGTTCAGATCCTTAATGCATATTAATACCCCTCTGATTATGAGCATGAATATGATTTGTGAGTAGTTACGTTTGTTCCTGAGGACATGGGAGAAGTATTGCTATAAGTAGTCATGTGGATTTGGTATTCGTTCGATATTTTGATGAGATGTATGTTGTCTCTCCTCTAGTGGTGTTATGTGAACGTCGACTACATGACACTTCACCATTGTTTGGGCCTAGAGGAAGACATTGGGAAATAATAAGTAGATGATGGGTTGCTAGAGTGACAGAAGCTTAAACCCTAGTTTATGAGTTGCTTCGTAAGGGGCTGATTTGGATCCATATGTTTCATTCTATGGTTAGGTTTACCTTAATACTTCTTTTGTAGTTGAAGATGCTTGCAATAGGGGTTAATCATAAGTGTGATGCTTGTCCAAGAAAGGGCAGTACCCAAGCACCGGTCCACCCACATACCAAATTATCAAAGTAACGAACGTGAATCATATGAGCGTGATGAAAACTAGCTTGACGATGATTCCCACGTGTCCTCGGGAGCGCTTTTCTCTATATAAGAACTCGTCCAGGCTTGCCCTTTGCTACAAAAAGGATTGGTCCACCTTGCTGCACCTTATTTACTTTTATTACTTGTTACGCGGGACGAATTACCTTATCACAAAACTATCTGTTACCGATAATCTCAGTGCTTGCAGAGAAAACCTTACTGAAAACCGCTTGTCATTTCCTTCTGCTCCTCGTTGGGTTTGACACTCTTACTTATCAAAAGGATTACGATAGATCCCCTGCACTTGTGGGTCATCAAGACTCTTTTCTGGCGCCGTTTCCGGGAGGGAAGCGCCTTTGGTAAGTGGAACTTGGTAAGGAAAAATTTATATAGTATGCTGAAATTTACTGTCACTTGTTACTATGGAACATAATCCTTTGAGGGACTTGTTCGGGGTATCTTCACCCCGATCAGTAGAGCAAAGAGTTGCTCCTCAACCTACTGAACCCACTGAAAATGTTTACTGTGAAATTCCTTCGGGTATGATAGAGAAACTGCTAGCTAATCCTTTTACAGGAGATGGAACATTGCATCCCGATTTGCACCTAATCTATGTGGATGAAGTTTGTGGCTTATTTAAGTTTGCAGGTATGCCCGAGGATGTTATCAAGAAGAAGGTCTTCCCTTTATCTTTGAAGGGAGAGGCATTGACATGGTTTAGGCTATGTGATGATATGGGATTATGGAACTACAACCGATTGAAATTGGAATTTCATCAGAAGTTTTATCCTATGCATCTCGTTCATCGTGATCGTAATTACATATACAATTTTTGGCCTCGCGAAGGAGAAAGCATCACTCAAGCTTGGGGGAGGCTTAAGTCAATGTTATATTCATGCCCCAATCATGATCTCTCAAGAGAAATGATTATTCAAAAAATGTATGCTTGGCTTTCTCTCAACAATCGCTCCATGCTCGATACTTGTTGTACTGGTTCTTTTATGATGAAGACTATTGAATTTAGATGGGATTTATTGGAAAGAATTAAACGCAACTCTGAAGATTGGGATCTCGACGAAGGTAAGGAGTTAGGTATGACACCTAAGTTTGATTGTGTTAAATCTTTTATGGATACCGATGCTTTTCGTGAATTTAGCACTAAATATGGACTTGACTCTGAGATAGTAGCTTCTTTCTGTGAATCATTTTCTACTCATGTTGATCTCCCTAAGGAGAAGTGGTTTAAATATAATCCTCCCATTGAAGTGAAAGTAGTTGCACATATTAAAGTTGAAGAAAAGACTATCACTTATAATGATCCTATTGTTCCTACTACCTATATTGAGCAAACCACCTTTCCCTGTTAGGATAAAGGATCATGCTAAAGCTTCAACTGTGGTTCATAAGAGTAATACTAGAACACCTACACCACCTAAGCAAATTAAAGTTGAACCTAGTATTGCTATGGTTAAAGATCTCTTGGCTGATAATATTGATGGGCATGTTATTTACTTCTGTGATGAAGCTGCTAGAATTGCTAGACCCGATACTAAGAATAAACATAGACCTGTTGTAGGCATGTCTTTTATTTCTGTTAAAATAGGAGATCATTGTTATCATGGCTTATGTGATATGGGTGCTAGTCCTAGTGCAATACCTCATTCCTTATACAAAGAAATTATTCATGATATTACACATGCTGAGATAGAAGAAATTGATGTTACAATTAAGCTTGCCAATAGAGATACTATTTCACCAGTTGGGATTGTTAGATATGTTGAAGTCTTGTGTGGGAAAGTTAAATATCCTGCTGATTTTCTTATTCTTGGTTCTCCACAAGATAGCTTTTGTCCCATCATATTTGGTAGACCATTCTTGAATATTGTCAATGCTAGGATAGACTCGGAAACGGATATTGTTACGATTGGTTTAGGGGATATGTCTCATGACTTTAATTTTGCTAAATTTCATAGACAACCCCATGATAAAGAATTGCCTAGTAAGGATGAAATTATTGGTCTTGCTTCTATTACCGTGCCTCCTAATGATCCTTTAGAACAATATTTGCTAGACCATGAAAATGATATGTTTATGAATGAAAGAAGAGAGATAGATGAAGTATTCTTTAAACAGGGACCTATTTTGAAACACAACTTGCCTGTTGAAATTCTAGGGGATCCTCCACCACCCAAGGGTGATCCCGTGTTCGAGCTTAAACCACTACCTGATACTCTTAAATATGCTTATCTTGATGAAAAGAAGATATATCCTGTTATTATTAATGCTAACCTTTCTGAGCAGGAAGAGGAGAAATTATTGAAAACTCTGAAGAAGCACCGTGCTGCTATTGGATATACTCTTGATGATATTAAGGGCATTAGTCCCACTCTATGCCAACACAAAATAAAATTGGAGAAAGACGCCAAACTAGTTGTTGATCACCAACGGCGGTTAAATTCTAAGATGAAAGAAGTGGCAAGGAAAGAAATACTAAATCTCCTGGAAGCAGGTATAATTTGTCCCGTTGCTGATAGTCAGTGAGTAAGTCCTATTCATTGTGTCCCTAAGAAGGGAGGTATTATTGTCGTTCCTAATGATAAAGAAGAATTGATCCTGCAAATAATTATTACGGGTTATAGGATGGTAATTGATTTCCGCAAATTAAATAAAGCCACTAAAAATGATCATTACCCTTTGCCTTTTATTGATCAAATGCTAGAAAGATTATCGAAACATACACATTTTTGCTTTCTAGATGGTTACTCTGGTTTCTCTCAAATACCTGTGTCAAAATAGGATCAAGAAAAGACCACTTTTACTTGCCCTTTCGGTACTTTTGCTTATAGACGTATGCCTTTTGGTTTATGTAATGCACCTGCTACCTTTCAAAGATGCATGATGGCTATATTCTCTGACTTTTGTGAAAAGATTGTTGAGGTTTTCATGGATGATTTCTCCGTTTATGGATCCTCCTTTGATGATTGCTTGAGCAACCTTAATCGAGTTTTGTAGAGATGTGAAGAAACTAATCTTGTCTTGAATTGGAAAAAATGCCACTTTATGGTTAATGAAGGCATTGTCTTGGGGCATAAATTTTTTGAAAGAGGTATTGAAGTTGATAAAGCTAAAGTTGATGCTATTGAAAAGATGTCGTGTCCTAAAGACATTAAAGGTATAAGAAGTTTCCTTGGTCATGCCGGTTTTTATAGGAGGTTTATTAAGGACTTATCTAAAATTTCTAGGCCTCTGACTAATCTCTTACAAAAAGATATTCCTTTTGTTTTCGATGATGATTGTGTAGAAGCATTTGAAATACTTAAGAAAGCTTTGATTTCTGCACCTATTGTTCAGCCACCTGATTGGAATTTACCCTTTGAAATTATGTGCGATGCTAGTGATTATGCCGTAGGTGATGTTCTAGGACAAAGAGTTGATAAGAAAATAAATATTATTCAATATGCTAGTAAAACTCTAAACAACGCCTAGAGAAATTATGCTACTACTGAAGAAAATAGCAGTTGTATTTGCTTGTGATAAGTTTAGACCTTATATCGTTGACTCTAAAGTAATTGTTCACACTGATCATGCTGCTATTAAATACCTTATGGAAAAGAAAGATGCTTAACCTAGACTTATTAGATGGGTTCTCCTACTACAAGAATTTGATTTGCATATTATTGATAGAAAGGGAGCTGAGAACCCCGTTGCAGACAACTTGTCTAGGTTAGAGAATGTTCTTGATGACCCACTACCTATTGATGATAGCTTCTCTGATGAACAATTAGCTGTCATAAATGCTTCTCATACTGCTCCATGGTATGCTGATTATGCAAATTACATTGTTGCTAAATTTATACCACCTAGTTTCACGTACCAACAAAAGAACAAATTTTTCTATGATTTAAGACATTACTTCTGGGATGACCCACACCTTTATAAATAAGGAGTAGATGGTGTTATTAGACGTTGTGTACCTAAGCATGAACAGGAACAGATCCTACGCAAGTGTCACTCCGAGGCTTATGGAGGACACCACATTGGAGATAGAACTGTGCATAAGGTATTGCAATCCCGTTTTTATTGGCCTACTCTCTTCAAGAATGCCCGTAAGTTTGTCTTGTCTTGCGATGAATGTCAAAGAATTGGTAATATTAGTAGACGTCAAGAAATGCCTATGAATTATTCTCTTGTTATTGAACCATTTGATGTTTGGGGCTTTGATTACATGGACTGTTTCCTTCCTCTAATGGGTACAAACATATTTTAGTTGTTGTTGATTACGTTACTAAGTGGGTAGAAGCTATTCCAACTAGTAGTGCTGATCATAACACTTCTATTAAGATGCTTAAAGAAGTTATTTTTCCAAGGTTTGGAGTCCCTAGATACCTAATGACTGATGGTGGTTCACATTTTATTCATGGTGCTTTTCGTAAAATGCTTGCTAAGTATGATGTTAATCATAGAATTGCATCTCCATATCACCCACAGCCTAGTGGTGAAGTAGAACTGAGTAACAGAGAGCTTAAATTGATTTTGCAAAAGACTATTAATAGATCTAGAACGAATTGGTCCAAGAAACTTGATGATGCATTATGGGCTTATAGAATTGCATATAAAAATCCTATGTGTATGTCTCCATATAAAATGGTTTATGGAAAAGCATGTCACTTACCTCTCGAATTAGAACATAAGGCATATTGGGCCATTAAAGAGCTCAATTATGATTTCAAATTTGCCGGTGAGAAGAGGTTGTTTGACATTAGCTCACTTGATGAATGGAGAACTCAAGCCTATGAGAATGCCAAACTATTTAAAGAAAAAGTTAAAAGATGGCATGACAAAAGGATACAAAAGTGTGAGTTTAATGTAGGTGATTATGTGTTGCTTTTCAAGTCTCGTTTTAGATTTTTTACAGGAAAACTCCTCTCTAAATGGGAAGGTCCTTACATTATCGAGGAGGTCTATCGTTCCAGTGCCATAAAAATCAACAACTTCGAAGGCACAAGTCCGAAGGTGTTGAACGGTCAAAGAATCAAACATTATATCTCAAGTAATCCAATAAATGTTGAAACCAATGTTATTGAAACTGTAACCCCGGAGGAATACATAAGGGACACTACCCAGAATGTTTCAGACTCCGAAAAGGAATAGGTATTGGTACGATAAGTAAACCGACTCCAAAACAGTTCTAATAGTAGTTTTTCTCCATTTTGGAATATTTAAGAAAATAGGAAAAATAAGAAGTAGTCCGTGAAGGACACAAGGCATCCACGAGGGTGGAGGGCGCGCCCTACCCCCCTGGGTGCGCCCCCTGCCTCGTGGGCACCTCGTGTGCTCTCCGGACTCTGTTTTCTTGCACGATACTCCTTTTGGTCGGTAAAAAAATCATTATATAATCTCTCGAAGGTTTTGACCACCGTATCATGCAAATATCCTTTGTCTTTGTTTTGAGCCATTTTCTGTTAGAGTTGTCAAGGCCACACATCATATCGTCACCCTCCTCCAACAATGAAGGCAACGATGCTTGGCTAATGAAGATAGAACTGAAGAGAGAAGAACCCGTGGAGATCAACAAGGATGATAGGATCAAGAAGGTCATGGAGGATCAAGCTCTGGCGGCAGAAGAAGAAGACATCCTTCAACCTCATCACAACCTTCTTACCCCAACTGAGATTGAAGCTTTCAAGATGATTGAGTTAGCTTGCATACAAAACAAGTATCTCACACATGAAAATATTTTGTTGAAGGAGCATATCACCGCACTCAAGGGCATTATCCGCAAACTGGAGGATCTCCTTCGCTCAATGTGCGACTATCCATCATCACCACCACCTTAGTCACCTCCGAAGAAGGAGACATAATCACATGGGTGTGGGCACTCCCCTTGGCAACTGCCAAGCTTGGGGAGTTGCCCCGGTATCATATCACCATCACACTCCTATCTTTACCCTTTTTCTTAGTTTGATCCTTTTGGTAATATCTTGATCTAGTAGAGTAAAGTTTTGGTATGATTTAGTTTTGAGTTTTTCTTTATGATTCCTCTATGTAATCGAGTCTGTGAGCTATATATAATAAATATTAGTGTTGAGTCAAGGGCTTGATTATCTAACTTTGATCTTGAGGGAATAAAAAGAAAAAGAAAGAACAAAAAGAAATAAAGAGATCACATGGATCTTATGGAGAGTAATGACTTCACATATAAAAAGTATGATGAATAAAAGTTGTTGAGAGTTGACAAACATAGTTTTGGTCATCGTTGCAATTAATAGGAAGTAATAAAGAAAGAGAGGTTCTCACATATAAATATACTATCTTGGACATCTTTTATGATTGTGAGAACTCATTAAAATATGACATGCTAAAGAGTTGATGTTGGACAAGCAAGACAACGTAATGGGTTATGTGATGAGGATATAGACTTAGGGTAGGGTCATAGGCCTGACCTAGGTGCCCTACCCAAGGTCACTATCCTAGAAGCAAAGAAGCTCAAGAGATAACAGGAGGTACCCAAGGAAGACGTCGAGTGTTAGTCCACTCGACCAACCATATCACTCGGATACCCCAATTTTCTCAAGAAACCACTCGACCTATGAAGACCACGAGTCAGACAAAACTACAACGGTCGGACATTCACTCCGTAGTCTTCATGGACATTGATGGCACTTATAGCTGGCGTTATCAGTAACGCCCCTCCATTATGTACATTAAACCCTCTGTAACGGGGGGGGGGGGGTTGGGGTCCTGGCGCACTCTATATAAGCCACCCCCTCCTCTGGGACAAGGGTTCGCATCCCCTTTAACACACATGCATATACTGGAATCCAGTCGATCGCCTCCGGGCACCGAGACATAGGGCTTTTACCTCCTCCGAGAGGGGCCTGAACTCGTAAACACTTGCATACAACCTCGCCATAGCTAGGGCCTTGCCTCCTCCTACGTACCCCCTATTCTTACTGTTAGTCTTAGTACCACGACAGTTGACGCCCACCGTGGGGCAAAGCGTCTTAGCGACTTCCGGCGAGGTTGCAGTTTCTTCAGTCTTCATCAACATGGTTTCCGGTGGTGGTTTGATCATGGGCCACGAGTTCCGACTCGGAGCACTCATGTTCGTCGCCGACGATTCGGATTGGCTCCAGGACGTCCTTCCTATATCTGAAATAAAGTATATAGTCATGGATCATCCAACATGCTGAGCTTGCCTTTCCCTCCCATGCTAGCCAAATTCTTTGCACCAAGTAGAGATACTACTTGTGCTTCCAAAATATCCTTAAACCTGGTTTTGTCATGAGAGTCCACCATATCTACCTATGGATTGAGTAAGATCCCTCAAGTAAGTTGTCATATTGCATGCAATAAAAATTGTTCTCTAAATATGTATGACTTATTAGTGTGGAGAAAATAAGCTTTATACGATCTTGTGATATGGAAGCAATAAAAGTGACGGACTGCATAATAAAGGTCCATGTCACAAGTGGCAATATAAAGTGACTTTCTTTTGCATTAAGATTTCGTGCATCCAACCATAAAAGCACATGACAACCTCTGCTTCCCTCTGCGAAGGGCCTATCTTTTACTTTTTTCTTATACCTTTTACTAGAGTCATGGTGATCTTCACCTTTCTTTTTTATATTTTATCCTTTGGCAAGCACCTTGTGTTGGAAAGATCCTGATATACATATATCCAATTGGATGTAAGTTAGCATGAACTATTATTGTTGGCATCACCCTTGAGGTAAAAGGTTGGGAGGCAACACTATAAGCCACTATCTTTCTCTGTGTCCGATTAAAACTCCATACCCATAAGTATTGTGTGAGTGTTAGCAATTGTGAAAGACTAAATGATAGTTGAGTATGTGGACTTGCTGAAAAGCTCTTATATTGACTCTTTCTGATGTTATGATAAATTGCAATTGCTTCAATGACTGAGATTATAGTTTGTTAGTTTTCAATGAAGTTTCTGATTCATACTTGATATTGTGGATAGATTATTACTTGAGTATAAGAAATCATATGACAATATATATATGTTGCTATTATAAGAATAATCATGATGCCCTCATGTCCGTATTCTATTTTATCGACACCTCTATCTCTAAACATGTGGACATATTTTTCGATATCGGCTTCCGCTCGAGGACAAGCGAGGTCTAAGCTTGGGGGAGTTGATACGTCCATTTTGCATCATGCTTTTATATCGATATTTATTGCATTATGGGCAGTTGTTACACGTTATGTCACAATACTTATGCCTATTCTATCTTATTTTACAAGGTTTACATGAAGAGGAGAATGCTGGCAGCTGGAATTCTGGGCTGGAAAAGGAGCAAATATTAGAGACCTATTCTGCACAACTCCAAAAGTGCTGAAACTCCACGGAAGTTATTTTTGGAATTAATAAAAAATACTGAGCAAAGAAAATACCAGAGGGGGGCCACCCACCGTCCACGAGGGTGGGGGGCGCGCCCAGGGCCTACCCCTTGGGCGCGCCCCTGCCTCGTGGGCCACCTGGCAGCCCTCCGGTGGCCATCTTCTGTTATATGAAGTCTTTTACCCTGAAAAAAATTCATAAGCAAGCTTTCGGGACGAGACACCGCTGCCACAAGGTGGAACCTTGGCGGAACCAATCTAGGGCTCCGGCGGAGCTGTTCTGCCGGGGAAACATCCCTCTGGGGGAGGGGGGATCATCACCATCGTCATCACCATCGATCCTCTCATCGGGAGGGGGTCAATCTCCATCAACATCTTCACCAGCACCATCTCCTCTCAAACCCTAGTTCATCTCTTGTATCCAATCTTTGTCCCAAAACCTCAGATTGGTACATGTGGGTTGCTAGTAGTGTTGATTACTCCTTGTAGTTGATGCTAGTTGGTTTATTCGGTGGAAGATTATATGTTCAGATCCTTAATGCATATTAATACCCCTCTGATTATGAACATGAATATGATTTGTAAGTAGTTACGTTTGTTCCTGAGGACATGGGAGAAGTCTTGCTATAAGTAGTCATGTGAATTTGGTATTCGTTCGATATTTTGATGAGATGTATGTTGTCTCTCCTCTAGTGGTGTTATGGGAACATCGACTACATGACACTTCACCATTGTTTGGGCCTAGAGGAAGGCATTGGGAAGTAATAAGTAGATGATGGGTTGCTAGAGTGACAGAAGCTTAAACCCTAGTTTATGAGTTGCTTTGTAAGGGGCTGATTTGGATCCATATGTTTCATGCTATGGTTAGGTTTACCTTAATACTTCCTTTGTAGTTGTGGATGCTTGCAATAGGGGTTAATCATAAGTGGGATGCTTGTCCAAGAAAGGGTAGTACCCAAGCACTTGTCCACCCACATACCAAATTATCAAAGTAACGAACACAAATCATATGAGCGTGAGAAAAACTAGCTTGACGATAATTCCCATGTGTTCTCGGGAGCGCTTTTCTCTATATAAGAACTCGTCCAGGCTTGTCCTTTGCTACAAAAAGGATTGGGCCACCTTGCTGCACCTTATTTACTTTCATTACTTGTTAACCGTTACGAATTACCTTATCACAAAACTATCTGTTACCGATAATCTCAGTGCTTGCAGAGAAAACCTTACTGAAAACCGCTTGTCATTTCCTGCTGCTCCTCGTTGGGTTCGACACTCTTAATTATCAAAAGGACTACAATAGATACCCTACACTTGTGGGTCATCAGCTCGCACACAGCAAAAAGAAAAGGGAGAGACCGGCGTGCCATACCTGATCCTCGATGCCGGCGCCACTCTCCGGGCGAGCTGCGATCTCCTCACGATCCCATGCCATTTGTTGCACGCCATTTGGATGAGCCCCCAATGGTTCGCCATTGCTTTTGACCCGCGCTGCATGTATACGCCTTTGAAGTAGGGGTCGATGAGCTTGCGCTCGTCGAACTCGGCCTTGATGTGATCCCAATACGTGTCGACGCTCTGGTTCGTGTCGGTGATCGGGTCGAGACAGACAACTTTCCACACTTCGGCGAGGCACTCGTCCTCATTGGACGCCCACTTGATGCGCGGCTCGCCGGTCCTGGCTACATGCTTCTTCTTCTTCCTTTTCCTCGCCGGAGCAGGCGCCTCCTCCTCCTCCTTATCCTCTGGCTCTTCCTCGTCGTATTCGAGCTCGCCGTCCATGTCACTGTTGAGGTCCATTGTGTCGTCTTGGGCAGTGAACCCGGGGGAGGCGGCGGCGGCCGAGCCGATCGTGACGATGGCTTCCATGTCGGCCTCCATCGCGTCGGTGTCGTCGAGATGCGACGAGGAGGCTTATGAGAAGAGCAGCGCGCAACGGCAGAGAGGTGGTGTCGGGGAGGCTGCGTAGGTCGGCGGCGAGTAGCTGTACGGAGGATACTACACGCCGGCGAAGGCGGGCGAGGGCATGTGAGGGAGTCCTGGATTAGGGGGTATCCGGACTGCCGGACTGTATATATCGTCCGGACTATTGAAGCGTGAAGATACAAGACTCAAGACTTCGGCCCATGTTCGGTTGGGACTCTCCTTTGTGTGGAAGACAAGCTTGGCGATCCGGATATTATATTTCCTTCCTTGTAACCGACTCCATGTAAACCCTAGCCCTCTCCGGTGTCTATATAAACCGGAGAGGATGGTCCTTAGAAGGCCGATCACAATTACAATCATACCATCATAGGCTAGCTCTTAGGGTTTAGCCTCTACGATCTCGTGGTAGATCTACTCTTGTACTACTCATATCTTCAATATTAATCAAGCAGGAAGTAGGGTTTTACCTCCATCGAGAGGGCCCGAACCTGGGTAAACATTGTGTCCCTTGCTTCCTATTACCATCAGCCTAAGACGCACAGATCAGGACCCCCTACCCGAGATCCGCCGGTTTTGACACCGACATTGGTGCTTTCATTGAGAGTTCCTCTGTGTCGTCGCCGCAAGGCTTGATGGCTCGTCTCGTTTTCAAGGACGACATCATCTTTGGAGGAGCGCTGGCTGTAGGCCAGATTCTCTGACTTGGCGGCTTCATTATGGCCGCCCCATTGGCTGTCGCGCCAACGATGGCCTCTCGGGTCATCACGCATAACCTTCGCATCAATTCGGAGCTTGCCGAACAGATGGATCCAATAGAGCTCTCCTCTCTTAATGAGCTCTTGGATTGCATCACCGCTTTGGAGTTGCTATGGACTATGACTGGATTGGGCTTAAACCCGACCAGAGGGACATTAGATCCCCGCCGGCCACCCATGAGATAGCGGTAGTGGAGGAACCACACACGGGTCGCCCCTCAACTTTGAGGACGAATTATGTCCGGATCACCGAACTCAGTAAGCCGAACACCTACTCAAAGGAAGACATGACCCGAGTCCCGGACTTAGAATCGGGCATCGGGCCGAAGAGATTGGGTGATACTCCGGACCCCGAACTGTCGGGCTCGGAACCTTCTGTGCCCCCGGGTGTCAGATCCGATAAAAATTTGGACTCAGCCAATGACACTCGCTCGGACTTAAACCGTCTCTCCCGCATCAGGCAAGAGCCCCTAGAGACGGTACACCGTTACTGGGCCAGATTCCTCCTTGTGCTTAACAAGGTCGAGGACTACCACAAGGAGGACGTAGTCTTGCTTTTCTGCAAAAACTGCACGAACAAAGGACTCCTTAATGCCATAAGTCGCCGGGAGATAGTACACTTTGCGGACTTGGCAACCATAATACAGAAGTACTGTGCGATTGAAAGCGCCTGGAAGACCCAAACAGAATTTTGGGATAGTACGACCCTCACCAGAACCTTTGTCCGAACTAAACGGCCGAACTCTCGTAAGTCGACCAATTCAATTCCCGAGAAACCAAAGCCCGCCCCAGGGCGTGGAACCGTATTGGAAGAATGGCTCAATGGGCCATGTAAGCTTCACAGTATGCCGGATGCAACACCAACCCATAGCCTTAGGGCATGTTGGATGCTCCGACAGGTAGCTAAAAGTGGCGAGGATCTCCTCGAGAGCCATAAAGCAGAACAACATCCCGCCAAGGAACACAATACGTACTAACAGTCTTCGAGACCTTCGCCTCAAACAATAGGCGCAAGCGAGCTCATCGAAGCTCTGCTAAAATCTGCCATGTGGCAAAAATAAATCCGTGGAACGACACTGCTATAACTTTCAATGCCAGTGACGAACCCCAATTCCAGACCATCCGGGCACCAGCCGCTTTGGTCCTTAGTCCAATAGTGGACGACTTTCGGCTCACTAAAGTACTCATGGACGGCGGAAGCGGATTAAACCTGATTTATGAAGAAACACTCAAGAAGATGGAAATTGATAAAAGTTGCATTGAACAAAGCGGCACAACCTTCACGGGAATTATCCCCAGTTGGGAGGCACGGTGTGCGGGAAAAATCACACTTGATGTGGTATTCGGCACCCCAGAGAATTACAGGTCCGAAGAAATCACATTCCAAGTGGCTCCTTTCAGCAGCGGATACCACGCCCTTCTAGGGCGGGATGCGTTTGCAAGCTTTCAAGCTATACCCCATTACGGGTACATGAAGCTTAAAATGCCCGGACCCAATGGAATCATCACTCTAGCTAGTGATCCGGACGTCGCACTCTGCGCCGAAAACAAAACCGCAGCACTAGCCTTGGAAGCACTGTCCGAAGCCCTAGCAGCAGAAGAATTAACAACGCTGCGTGCCGTCGTGGACAGGGACGACGTGATACTCGACAAAAGACCCAAGTCCACCTCATTTAAACCCGCAGATGAGATAGTCAAATTCCAAGTCCACCCAACGGACCCCACGAAGACAGCTTCCATCGGGACACAGTTGAGCCCCGCTATGGACGCCGCACTGCGAGACTTCTTACGCGAGAATTGGGACATTTTCGCCTGGCACCCATCGGACATGCCGGACATCCCACGCGAATTGGCCGAACATAGACTTAACATACCAAAGGGATACAAACCTGTCAAACAGACCCTAAGGCAATTTTCAGAGCCCAAACGGCAAGCCATGGGGGAGGAGCTAGCCAAGCTACTTGAGGCCGGATTCATCAGAGATATCAAACATCTGGATTGGCTGGTGAACTTGGTAATGGTACCAAAGAAGGACAAATCCTGGCACCTGTGTGTCGACTTCAAAGACCTTAACAAGGCTTGCCCCAAGGATCCCTTTCCCCTCCCTCGCATCGATCAAATCATCGATGCCACAACAGGACACGACTCGCTGTGTTTCCTCGACGCTTACTCTGGATACCATCAAATAAAGATGGCAGAATCCGACCAAGCTGCAACAGCTTTTATAACGCCATATGGCCCTTTCTGCTTCAACACTATGCCTTTCGGGCTTAAGAATGCCGGCGCAACCTACCAACACATGATTCAAACATGCCTGGAAAAGCAAATCGGCAAAACAGTGGAGGCATACGTGGACGACGTAGTCATAAAAACAAGACACGTCGAAACCCTAACAGATGACTTGAGGCTTACGTTCGACAACCTCCGAACATACGACATCAAGCTGAATCCAGAGAAATGCGTTTTCGGCGTCCCCTCTGGAAAATTGCTGGGCTTCATCGTTTCCAATAGAGGAATTGAAGCTAATCCGGCAAAAAACCGAGCTTTGTTGCAGTTGGCTATACCAACGGACCTCAAACACATCCAGAAACTAGCTGGATGCGTGGCTGCTTTGAGCCGCTTTATCTCCAGGTTAGGAGAAAAGGCATTGCCTCTTTACCGCCTTCTTAGGTGCACCGAACACTTCGTGTGGACAGATGCAGCCGCGGCCGGACTCGATGAAATAAAGACCTTATTGGCCAATAATCCAGTCCTAACAGCGCCAAATATCGGCGAACCTATGCTGCTGTACATAGCTGCAACACACCAAGTTGTAAGCGCAGTACTCGTCGTTGAACGAGAGGTTGACGGATACAAATTCCCGCTACAGAAGCCGGTTTATTACGTATCCATGGTCCTCATCCCATGCAAATCCCGATACCCACACTATCAAAAAATAGCATACGCGGTCTTCATGGCATCCCGAAAGCTACGACACTACTTTCAAGAGTGTTCGATTACGGTGGCCTCCGAATTACCACTAAACGATATAATAAATAACCGCGATGCCACGGGTCGGATCGCTAAATGGGCCATCAAGCTCCTTCCGTTCGACATAATATACAAGCCTCGGCGGGCTATCAAGTCGCAAGTATTAGCTGACTTCGTCGCCGAATGGACGGAAGCCGAACTCCCTAAAGAGTACGACACGTACTCTAACTGGATCATGCACTTCGACGGCTCTAAAATGCTGGCCGGATTGGGAGCAGGTGTAGTCCTGACGTCTCCCACCGGAGACACGGTCCAGTGCATCCTCCAAATATTATACATAGACTCCAACAATGCAGCCGAATATGAGGCTTTGTTGCACGGTCTTCGGATGGCAGTCTCTATGGGCATTCAATGCCTAGAGGTGCACGAGGATTCAAACCTAGCAATATCCCAAATAAACGGAGACTTTGATGCCAAGGATCCAAAAATGGCGGCCTACCGTAATGTCGTCCTTAAAATGTCAGCTCGGTTCGAGGGGCTCGAATTTCACCATGTGGCTCGAGAAAACAATCAAGCGGCAGATGTCCTTGCTTGCATCAGCGCTAAACGCGACCCTGTCCCACCTAACATATTCCTGGAAAGGTTGTTCAAGCCATCCGTGGTATGGGAAGGGGAGTCCGGCAATACCAGCACGGATCCGAATACATCCCCAGATTCCGAACTATCAGACATAATCGGAGGCTCTACCACCGAAATAACATCGTCAGTCCACGAAATAATGGCTGTCATCGCCCCGTGGACCGAGCCTTTCTTGGCCTACCTAAATAGGCAGGAGCTCCCCGAAGACCAAAATGAAGCACGTTGCATCGTCTGGCGTTCTAAAGCTTACAAAGTCCATGAAGGGGAACTCTATAAGAAAAGTGCGACCGGAGTGCTCCAAAGGTGCATCTCCGAAGAGGAAGGGCGGTAGCTCTTGGCTGAAATCCATGCCGGACTGGGCGGGCACCATGCCGCGGCTCGAGCACTAGTCAGCAAAGCCTTCCGTACAGGTTTCTATTGGCTGACGACCCGAGCAGACGCACAGGACCTTATCCAACACTGCGTCGATTTCTAGCTCTTTGCCAATCAGAGTTATATGCCCCCTACCGCTCTCCAAACAATCCCCATAACTTGGCCCTTCGCGGTCTGGGGGCTGGATATGGTTGGACCCCTTAAAGGGGGAAGCCACAAGAAAAATAACTTATTGTTCATGGTAGACAAGTTCACCAAATAGATAGAAGCCAAACCAGTGAAAACGGCCGAATCCGGACCAGTAATAGACTTCATATCCGGGGTCGTACACCGATATGGTGTCCCCCACAGCATCATCACCGATAATGGCTCAAAATTCACAGCCGATGAAGTGAAAGCTTGGTGCGGCAAAATGGGCACTAAGCTCGACTATGCTTCTGTCTACCATCCTCAAATAAATGGCCAGGTCGAACGGGCAAACGGTCTCATCATGAGCGGCATCAAACCCAGACTAGTGCGATCCTTGACAGAGTCGGATACTCATTGGGTCAAGGAGCTCGACTCCGTGCTCTGGGGGCGGCGGACCACGCTGAATCGCACCACCAGATACACACCATTTTTATGGTGTACGGTGCGGAAGCAGTACTACCTTGCGACATAATACATGATTCGCCACGTCTACACATGTATGAAGAGAAGGAAGCCGAGTTAGATCGGTAGGATAACTTGGATGCCCTGAGGAGGAGCGCGATGTCACTAAGGCCCGTTCCGCATTCTATCAGCAACAGGCTCGACGATACCAAAGCAGAGAAGTGCGGGCCAAAACTTATAATATTGGCGAGCTCGTCCTACGCTTACCGGAGAAGAAGAAGGACAAGCTCAAACCCAAATGGGAAGGTCCCTTCGGCATTGACAAAGTTCTCATCGGAGGAGCGTACCGCTTACGTAATGCGTCCGATAACAGACTCGAGCCGAACCCATGGAACGCGGCTAGACTCCGGAGATTCTACGCCTAGTGCCGAACTCAGTGTTTTTCTCCTTACCTCCCCTTTTTTTATTATTCCCCACCCCTTTTTCCTTTCTCGATCTTTTTCTCTTCACACAAAGTATTTAATATAGTGCGGACTCCCGGATTATTTCGACCGCACTATGTGTGTAAGCAATACCTGGGGGCTTCCTATACGGAAGCTAAACATAACTTACTCTAAAAGGCTTTTTTGCCCATCACACATGTATTTTCCATGTGTGCCTTTTCTTCACCATTATATGCATCGATATGACTTAAGACGTGGCCAAGCTGGGTTGCCTGGCTCCTGTGTTTATGCCCTACGTTCCCGTTAATTCGGCTAGGGCATAAGGGGAGCACCTCTGCGATTGTTACTGCCGATTCAGCCGGATGTGTACCTCAGACTGGGTGAAGCCGAAAGCTAGTTTCCTTAAGAGAATATTCGGTCGGCGAACAAAAGATGTCTTTGTTTATTATAACACAAATCCCTAGAAGTTTTGTATCCTGTGCCATGGTTCGCAGTTCGGACATGTGCCTTGTCGCATGCCTACCCAGGGAAAGGAACCCTTAACGGAACTATTCTCCCTAGAAGATGTTTCTTACTATCCATGTAATATAACATAACTAGTTGGGTACTTGTCTGTTCAAGCACTTATGACCCCTACGCCTGGTTTCCACGCATACTCCGGTTTTGTATAACCGAGCGGGTATTCGGACACACCCCGGACTATAGGATCCGGGGGCTGAAGCGAAAAGGTCCGCCATGACAAATGATTTTAATCCGGCTAGGGGCTACTTATGTCCATTGAATTACATAGTCACTTGGACTGACCATATTCCTCCTCTATACCATCCAACAGGCTATCTAGCTTACAATCCTGTTGAGAATACTTCGCGGCTAAAGCCACCTGGTCATATACCAGACTCACGGGAATTTCTTGCCCATCTGGCCCTGCCGGTCCGACTTCGGCCATATGGTTCGGGTCCAGCTTGGTGTAGCGCGTCTTCACCATAGCCCATGCTTCCCTTGCACCCTGCCGGCAGGCTGAAATCTTCCATAGCCGGAAGCGCCGCCGTGCTCCTTGAAGCATGTCCACAAGCTCCCCCATGCCATTCGGCAGGAAGCTTGATGGCCACAAGGCCTGCACTACGCCCTGCATTGCCTGCCGAGCTCGCTCGTGCAGCTGCGAGAGGTCTTGCAGTAAATCGCCCGCAGATGCGGGCATCTCCTCCTCAGGGCGACCGGTCAGCATTCCTACAAGCAAAACTCTTTCGATATACTTCCTCGCCAAACTATGCTATAGTTCATCTAGGCACTTACCATAAATGCCGCGGCGAAGCCTTTTGTTCTCCTTCACGGAGTCCGCCAGCTGTGCACGGACGTCTTTCAATTCCACGTCCAGCCGAACATTGGCATCTTGGAGAGTATTCTTGTCCTGCTTAACTTGCGTAAGAATGCGCTCGCCGGCTTTTAGTTGCCTCTGGAGATGCGACTCGTCATCCCTCCCGCCCTCCGGATTTACTCCGGGGTTATCTGCAGAATTTTCTATTAAATTTGTCATACCAGCCAGTTGCTAACTGATACATTTTCGTACAATTGAGATAAATGTTACCATATGAGGCCTTCTGGGATTCCTCTAGCTTGGCAACTGTGGCCCTCAGTTGGGTCTTGCACTCCTCTAGCTCCCGAGGCAATTGCTCATTCTTATCTACAAGAACCTGCGCATAAATTGATACTTAAAATTGTTGTGCCAACCGTTTCAAGTCTCAGGGGCTACTGCTATACATGCTTATCAAACTTTCTTACCCGTATATCTTTGGTATACTGGTCCGTCGCTCGGGCGAGTCCGCCTTGAGAAGCTCGGATGTATGCGTCTCCCGAATGGAAAGCATTGAATGCCTCTTCGGAAAAGATGTTGTTGCGGAGCACGGCCCGTCAACGTCGGTGATTCATGGCGCTCTCTACTTCGGAATTCATGGCAGAGAGCATGTCTGCATCCTCTGTTGGAGGACTATGCGGCATTGGACCTACGTCCGCCTCCTCTCTCGAAGTCGGTTTTGGAGCCCGACTGGTGGAGGCGTGGTTGGCAGGATCTCCGGATATAGTCCGGATACTCCTCTACCTGCCAGGATGTAAAGGGCGCTGTTATACTTCAAATAACAATAATTACATGACAGGTTGTTTCCTTACCTCTGTAGAGGCGTGTCGGCCCTAATCGCCTTCCTCTTGAGCCTACCCAATCCGGACGCTTGTGGCTGATGGGTCCCTAGGGGCTCGGCCCTGCGCTCCGAACGTCGCCTCTGCAAAAAGACGACGCTTCAGGGATAAGGCGTGACATCAGGAAAGAGTCCTCTTCGGAGGATCGAGTCTTCGGTTGGCTTACACGCGATGAAGGTAGCAGTCCGGGATAATCGGCAGTAATAGCCACTGGGGCGCCGTCACGGCTCGCCCGATAAAATATCCCGTCGACAAGCTCCACGGCCGCGTCCGGGTCTTCTTCAAGTCCTGGATCCAGGGCCCTTTCGGGGTCCTCTGGCTGCGGGGAAGGGCTAGAGATTCCTTCTACGGCCCTCCTCAGTTCCTGCTCGTAAATATCAAGGCATGTAACCTTAGCAAAGAACGCCACAATAAGTGAAGCGAGAAAATAAATGACGACTTACCTAGTTTGGGGGATTATACATGGAGAATCCGTCCCGCGGTTTGATATGGAGGAAGTCTTCCTCTTCTCCATTGTATAGGTCGGACAATATCCTTGCCAGAGCGATGGCGGAGTCCGAACCCTTACGGCCACAACGGGTGGCATCGTCTGTCCCGTTGAAATGCCACATGGGATTGCCCCGGTATTGGAGGGGCTGCACTCCCTGTATTATGCATATTGCCATGACCTCGACTATCATCAGTCCGGATTTGGCCAGTAACTTTATCCTGTTCATCAGGAAATGTATTTCCCTGGTATCCTCTTCTTGGGGGCCTCGGGGGCGCCAGCTTAGGCGTGCCCTCGGCGGGGCGTTACTGAACTTGGGGAGTCCTGTCCGGACTGGATCCAGAAGGGGAGCATCGTCAATATAAAACCACTCTGAAGCCCAGTTCTCGGGTGCCTTCTTGGGAGTGCCGGATAGGTATCCGGTCTCAGCGATACGCCATACTTCAGCCCCGCCCACTTGACATAGGGACTCTCCCTGGTTGCGGGGGACAAGGCAGAACAACTTCTTCCACAAACCAAAATGAGCCTCGCAGCCTAGAAATAGCTCACAAAGGGCGACATACCCTGCTATATGTAGTACGGAGGCTGGGGTAAAGTTGTGCAACTAGAGGCCATAGAACTCCAGGAGCCCACGAAAGAATGGATGAATAGGAAACCCGACGCCCCTTAATAGATGCTGAATGAGGCATATTCGCTCCTCTGGAGACGGATTAGGGGATCTCTCCACTTGTTCTCCGCCGTCATAGGTGGCTATTTTGGCTCGGACGGGGACCATGAACGCCGGTGAGAGAAGCCCTTGGGTTTGTAACTTTATCAAGCGGCTATGAGAAACCGGACACTCTCCCCAGTCCCCCGACTTGGGACAAGGGGAGCGAGCAGAAGAGTTGCGACGACCGGTCATGTTGGAATGGTTTTTTCGGGGCGCTCTGTTGGATGCTTGCTCGAGGAGGGAGAGTGAGGTTTGGATCTGGGAATCCCCGTCTCTTCAAATAGACGGTTAGCCCGAAGGATTGAGGGTGTCAAATGAAAAAAATGCCTCGACTCCTCGCATTCGCTCGACACGTGGAAATGGTCATTATTGAGGCACTGAAGTCGAGGAGTACAACATTGATGAGATGCCGAACACTGTTTGTCGTGATAGGTACATTGGAGTATTCGGAGAAGGAATCCACCTTGCAATGCCAAAGACAAGACTGCGCGCCGGACTCATCGTCATTGAAGCCTGGTTCAGGGGCTACTGAGGGAGTCCTGGATTAGGGGGTATCCGGACAACCGGACTGTATATATCATCCGGATTATTGAAGCGTGAAGATACAAGACTCAAGACTTCGGCCCATGTCCGGATGAGACTCTCCTTTGCGTGGAAGACAAGCTTGGTGATCTGGATATTATATTTCCTTCCTTGTAACCGACTCCATGTAAACCCTAGCCCTCTCCGGTGTCTATATAAACCGGAGAGGATGGTCCTTAGAAGGCCGATCACAATTACAATCATACCATCATAGGCTAGCTCTTAGGGTTTAGCCTCTATGATCTCATGGTAGATCTACTCTTGTACTACTCATATCTTCAATATTAATCAAGCAGGAAGTAGGGTTTTACCTCCATCGAGAGGGCCCGAACCTGGGTAAACATTGTGTCCCTTGCTTTCTGTTACCATCAGCCTAAGACACACAGATCGGGACCCCCCTACCCGAGATCCGCCGGTTTTGACACCGACAGCGTGCGCTGGGCCGGGTGACCATGGGGGAAGGTGATGTTGGGGTTGAACCCGCTATGCGCGTCGCCGTCGGCGTGCAACCCCAGGGTTGTGGCGACAACGAGAAGCCGGCCGAAGATCCGACACTTTGCTGGCTCTAAGACACGTACGGGCCATGGCCGTTGGGCGGATTCATCATTCCCGCGCAAACCGCCTCAGTTTGTTCGGCCGAGCGCTCCGCCACCGCCGCAGCCACGAGCATCGCCCTGTCCCGGGCCTTCTTGGCGTTTGCCCTGGTCCGTCGGTCGGTGGTGACAACCTCCTGGCGCTGAACTTCCGCCTTCCAGTCGGCGTTAGACATGCCCGGGGGTTTGGACGGCGGCACCCTCTGCTTCCTCTGCTTCGGCTGGGTGGCGGCTGCGGTAGTATCCGTCGCGGCGCGAGGGGCCACGTACTTCTTCGGCGGCATGGCGGCCGGCTTGGAGGGAAGGAGGAGGAGATTGGCGGGAGGAATGGAGAATGAAAAGGAAACAGAGGAGAAAAGCGGGAGGAAACGGCGGGCAAAGGGCCTCCTCTCGCCGACAGAGCGCCCCCCCATCCCTTTTCGCTTCTGCCAGCGCCCCCAGGCAACCCCGGGCGCTTGAGTTCGGCTCGGGGTCGCCGGCTATTATTTCGGCCCAAACCGACGCTAAATGAGATTCTGGGGCGCGACTAGGCCGATTTTCAATCGCCGGCGCTAAAAAACGCGTTGAGGGGGTCTATTGGGGACGCGGCTGGAGATGCTCTAAAACTGAGCGCAGCAGAAAAACACTCAGCACAAAGCTAACACTCACCATGGGCTTGCCTTTGCCAAGTGCAGACTAGAAAGCACAACAAAGAGTCGGGCACTCGGCAAACACATGGACATGTGTCCCTGCTCACGACAGTTGACGTCGTGTGTGTCGGTACGTGGGAAACTCAGACACATATATTCCTTCCGTTCTAAAATAGATGACCAAATTTTATATTAATTTTGTATTAAAGTTAGTAGTACAAAATTAAGTCATTTATTTTGAAACGAAATGAGTATTAAATAAAAAACACCTGCCAAGTTTTGATCCACATTTAAACCGCATGTGAGGACCGAGTGTTGGACTACAAATTTCTGGCCAAAAAAGACCATAAATATGTTGTGCACCTTACTCTATCAGGGTGATCTTCTAAATTAACTGGACTCAAAATTTTAACTTTTCTTATAAAACGGTTTTGCTAAGTCTCAGTCGACTGAGACTTTGTTATGTCTCAGTCGATTTATATTTCTTTAATCTTGCATGAAGATTCATAATTTTTTTTTCAGATTTTCTTTTTTGTTTTACATACTATATCATTTAACTAAAACTTGATTAAGTCTCAGTCGACTGAGACCTAGCTACATTCAAAAAAAAGTTCAGCACAAAAACAATGAACTGAATTGTGCCGTAAGCCCGTAACATAACAGATCGAGAGGACATAGGACTGAGATATGAACAAGTCAGTACAGAGTTTGAACGAGCATCTCAAACATGCAGTTAAAATTAGCAACGTGCCGTAGCAGATGGAGATGCATGCAACTCCAAAAAACAAGATCGGGGCCGAACGACGTGTTGAGAATGTTTAGAATCTTAAACAAACAAAGATATGGCTCCAGCGTTACCTCGAGGGCACGCCCAAATTCCTAACGAGATCGGATCACCGGAGTATAAAGCACGCAGGTCGCAGCAGCATTCCATATCCAAAGCAAGAAGCAAGCCCTCTGCCTTGTGAGCAAAAGAGCCTGCCAACAATGGCCATTCCGGCTAAAGCCAGCAGCTCCTTCTCCATGTCCTGCCTCTTGGCCGCCATCTTCCTCTTCTCCTCGGCGCCACGGAGCCACGGCGGCAGCATCGCCATCTACTGGGGCCAGAACGGCAACGAGGGCACCCTGGCCGAGACCTGCAGCACCGGCAACTACGCCTTCGTCAACATCGCCTTCCTCTGCAGCTTCGGGTCGGCCCAGGAGACCCCGCAGCTCAACCTGGCGGGCCACTGCGACCCCTACTCCAACGCCTGCACCAACCTCACCGCCGACATCAACCTCTGCCAGTCCAAGGGCGTCAAGGTCATGCTCTCCATCGGCGGGGGCGCCGGCGGGTACACGCTCAACTCCGAGCAGGACGCGGCCGACCTGGCCAAGTACATCTGGGACAGCTTCCTCGGCGGGAGCTCACCCAAGCGGCCGCTCGGCGCCGCCGTACTCGACGGCGTCGACTTCGACATCGAGGGAGGGAACCCAGACTACTACGGCGCCCTGGCGGCGCACCTCAAGGCCTACGGCGGCAAGGGGGGCAGCAAGGAGGTGTACCTGTCGGCGGCGCCGCAGTGCCCGTTCCCGGACCAGTGGGTCGGCAAGGCGCTCCAGACCGGCCTCTTCGACTACGTGTGGGTGCAGTTCTACAACAACCCGCCGTGCCAGTACGTGCAGGGGGACACGGCCAACCTCATGGACTCGTGGAAGCAGTGGACGTCGGGGGTCCACGCCAAGTACATCTTCCTCGGGCTGCCGGCGGCGCCGGCGGCCGCAGGGAGCGGGTTCATACCGGCGGGGAGCCTGGAGTCGCAGGTGCTCCCGGCGCTCAAGGGCTCCAGCAAGTACGGAGGGGTGATGCTGTGGTCCAAGTTCTACGACGACCAGGACGGCTACAGCTCCGCCATTAAGAACGCCGTCTGATGATGATCGATCTCATTCCTTCACGGTCCGGGTTATGGGAGCCGACAGTGGTGTGTATATAGTTGTGGCGCATATGGTCTGGCAATTGGCGTAGTTAATTTATTTGTGCGCACACAGCAGGATTTATATCGAATAAAAGGATTATTTGTCACAACTACAGTGTTCTGCTGCTGGACTTGTGGAGTCACTGTGAGAATATATGTTAAATCATACGAGTATAATATAGAACTGAAGAACGCGCCAATCATGTTCAAATGCTACAAGACTGAATCAACATGTTGTTGAATGGTTAGGAGGACAGTGGTATCACAACCCACCAGTGTTTAAGTCGCGTTGCTCGCATTGAAAGGAGACGTTCCCATCGACTACAAGGAGCTTACGGTGACTTCTTAAAATCTTAAGATGATATGCCGGCTCAGTCTTTCGGAGGTGCTCCTAGGGGCAGGATATGCGTGTGCGCATTCATAGGTGTGTGTGTATGTGCGTATATATGAACACTTGCCTCTGTACTGTGTTAAAAAAATTGATACAAGACTATATTTGTGACCAAGGCGCTCTCAATAAGTAATTTTACAATTATATATGCACAAATGCCCCATTTTATTATCTGGCACGTGGGCCCCTCATATATCAGGGACGGCCCGCCCTGCGTCGGAGGTGCCCTTTCTATCCAGTCCAAAGAACCAGAAACAAAATTGAGCTCGGAAGAGGCTAGCCAACTCCCCTCCAGAACACTCCCCCGATTGCAGCTTCGTCGGCCGTCGGATCTGCCCCTCTGACGCGTTTGAGCCGTTGGATCTTCACAGCAGTAAAACCCAATTTTCACCTCACGGTCAATTTTCGCTGGCCAATGATGGGTGGGCTCGCGCCGTGTGCTTGTTGGCTGGGTTCGTCGTCCCCCCGTGTAAGAAGTTTTGGCCAATCTGCTCCGCGCGTTCCGCGTCCAATCCTACCCTCGCATCGTCCCACTCCCACTCCCATTCTAGCCGCCAGACAAACCCTAGCCCCCTTGCCCAATGCCCCCCGATCCCCACAGCCGCCGCACGGCCTCGCTCCTCCTTCCCTCCCGCCGCAGCCTCTCCTTGCTCGCAGCCGCCTCCTTCCCACCTCCGCCCGAGCTCCGCCTTCCTCGCCCGCCTCCTCCTCCTTGCCATCGGCGGAAGCGGTGAGCATAGTGGCAGCGGCTGGACGCAATGAGCTCGCCTCCGGCGGCGCTAGGAACCTGCACGCAAAGGGCGACCCCATGGATCTGTCCCTGCAGGAGAGAGAAGATGAAGGGAGGATTGAAGGATAGGGGGAGGTAAGCGTGCTGGGGCGGGGTGGTCTCGCCTGCGCTCTTGGACGGCTCGGCTCCAACTCCCTCTTCCACCTCTCCGCTCCCCGACACTCAAATCTGGTAAATCTCCTCTTAGTTCATTGCGCTCTTGGACGATTACCCGATTAGTTATCAATACTAATCCTGATGCTACCTTGGAACTGTATGGTTGGCTGATTTATCTTGTTTGACCCCTGTTCCAGGCTCTTCTACACACATCCGTAGCTATGGAAAGAAAGTTTGTAGTGGAGTGGCTTCCTTTGTATGATCTTGGAAGATGGTCTGTATTGTTGACTATGGACTTCAGACCGTTTCTATTTTCCTCCGTGAACCTACCACTGATGTTTTGGAGGTGCTTGCTTTGTGTAGATGACCTCTGAAGCCCATTATAAAGCATGGCAACGGCTAAAGGTTAGCGCATTTCGAGAAGCCAACAGATCGCCGCCTACTTCCTTAGGCTGACAATCACCTGCAGGATAAAGTGCGATGTTTTGCCCGAGGGGTTGGAGCAGGACCGCAGGATGAGGTGAGAACAAGGGTCGTTTCAGATTCACCTGAACCATCCAAAGTATTTGTTAATAAATTTCTTCAAATGAGCAGTCCATCCTATTAATTACAATCCTTTTAGTTCATGTGAGTAGTAGCTGACTGAGTTGTTTATGTGCTTATGAACAGATGGGTATACTTTTATTTGCTTGGCAGGGGCAAGATCTTGCTATTAATCAACTTTCTAGAATATTTTTTCTTGATATGAATTATGAAATTTGCTTTGTTAACATCTTCATATATTGTCACCTAAAAGGTGTAGGCTGAGATGATCGTTTTATTTGCAGACAAGATCAAGGACTGGGCCAACGCGGTCGTCACGCACGAACCAGTGTAGCCCATTGGCACTGGTAAAGTAGTATCGGCGGCTCAGGGGCATGAAGTAAGTTCCTCCGTTTAGGTGTATTGGTGTTTCTGAACTACCAGGCACAATTCATCTCGTGACCGCTGGCCGTTGTCTTCCCGTCTCCTAAAATTTGTGACCAAGCGATTATACCTGAATGAAGCTTGGTCTTTCTCAAGATTTACCATGGTGTAATTTTATGCTACAGTCAAGCCTTGGATATAAAATAAACATGTTATGAAGATGATATATCAGTTTTAGAAATACATATTGAAGGACTATAGCAGCGTTTCTTTTTACTGAATTTCGTTTTGTTGCTTTTTCATCTATATCACTCATTTTGTTGACATGATTATTCAAATATGCCTAATGTTTCTTTGTTTTTTCAGGTTTCTCAAAACTAACAAATGCTGCTCTCTGATAAATTAGGAGGCTGAAGATGGTAGCTTACTGAACTCTCATTTTGGAAAAAATCTGGAGATGTGTAGTGCTGATAAAGAAATGCAGGTATGTATGAGTCTGATGTTTCCATCTTGTGACGCTCACATGCTCGTGCAGCTGCTATCTGGATTTGCCGCCACCGCCTCAAGTCGCTTCCGCCTGTAAATCCAGTCGCCACCATGGTAATTTCTTTTCAGTCCCAACTCTCCTCCTGTCCCCTGCATTTGCTTGCTATGGTAATTTCAACAGTGGGCATGACAGCATCAAACTTCTCTCTTCAATATTGAAGAAGCGGCTTACCCGGATCAATGGGCATGCACTTAGAAAAATAGCTAAAGAGTATGTGATATTCCTAGAGCAAATAAAGGACATGGTGTGCTCGTAAGTTAGACAGAAGCAAAATGTTATTTATTATGCTCCTGTTGTATCTTCGGACATTTTGTTCCACCTACCAATACCCCAGTATTGAATATCTACTTTCCCATTGTCGTACAGAAACTGATGTTAGTATTTGTGCATACTCTTTATCTTAAGTGGGCTTTCTTTTAAAAAACATGCCTTTATATTACCCAAATAACATAACAGATTATGTAATCTAAGTATATATTTTAAGAGATAAGTCTTAGTTTTTCATATAAATGGGTTACAAATTGTATGGATTCAAATTGGACTCTGTCATTTGGTCGCAAAATGATCACAGTGATGTCTACGACCTCCTCCTAGATGTATTAATCTCAATCTCATGTTTGGTTTTCTTCCCTTTTCTCTTCTAATGATGTAATTTCTTTTACTAAGATAACACCATGTTTGTTGTAATGCCTTACTTGATGTAAGATCCCTTTTCTACTTTGAATGAATTTACTTCATATATTAGTTTCGTTCATCATTGTCCTTCACGGTTAAATGAGCATTGTATAAAAGTATGTCTAAGTTCTTTTTCTTTAAGTGCTTCAAGTAAATGAAATTGTTTATTTCGAATTCAATACCTTTTAATAATAATCATAATGAGAGGGGTATGCTTCTCTCTCTGGGCAAATGTTACTTAACATGTACTAAGAAATAAAAACTCTGGAAATGTATTTGAATCGCACAAAAATAGTTCGTAGTTCTTATTCATACTTCAAACACGTGAGGCTCTGCAAATTAAACCATGTTTTTTTTTCAAGGCGCATATGGATTTAGCAGACCACAACTAAACCGACTCTATATACATGGCCTGTCGGATTTAGCAGACCACAACTAAATTGACTTTATATACATGGCATGTCCTTAGTAAAGGAAACTATTTTCATCGCGAACATGGCTTTAGTTGAAGGTTCTTGCAGCATGAAACTATTTTCATCAACAATATGTCTTCAGCAGGTCTTTGCGCCATTTGGCGCAACGGGTCAACTAGTGAATGTTAAAAGCTTCCTTGGCAGTGCTATGAGCTGCCTCATTTGCCCGGCGACGAACAAAATGAAGCTTGAATACATCATGTGTTCAGCACCTCAGAAGAGGGCGTTCCTATCAAATATGACACGAATCAAGCTGCCCATGCATACATTGATACATGATCCACAGTGAAATATGTAAAGACGGCCGTTTATATTTCTTGAATTGGCATCCGAACATGAGCTCGTTTACAACTGAAGAACCAAAAACAAAATGGACACATGGACTCTCGCAATTATTTATTGTGTTTTACTCGGTTTTGAGACCTTAACCTTTTGGTTGTAAGTTTTAAGCACCTAACCAGTTCACCCATCAGACCAATCTGATGAAAGAGATTAGAGAATAATAAAGTTGTTGTTTTATATTTCCTTATTCATGATAAACGTTTATTATTCATGCTAGAATTGTATTGATCGGAAACTTAAATACATGTGTGAATACATAAACAAATACCGTGTTCCTAGTATGCCTCTACTAGATTAGCTCGTTGATAAAAAATGGTTAAGGTTTCCTAACCATAGACATGTGTTGCCATTTGATAACGGGATCACATCATTAAGAGAATGACTCATCCGTTAGCTTAGCATATTGATCACCCAGTTTATTGCTATTGCTTTATTTATGTTAAATACATATTCCTTCGACTATGAGATTACACAACTCCCGGATATCAGAGGAATACCTTGTGTGCTATCAAACGTCACAACGTAACTGGGTGATCATAAAGATGCTCTACAGGTATCTCCGAAGGTGTTTGTTGAGTTGGCATAGATCAAGATTATGATTTGTCACTCTGAGTTTCGTAGAGGTATCTTTGGCCCCTCTCGGTAATACACATCATAAGCTTGCAAGCAAATGACTAAGGAGTTAGTTATGTGGTGATGTATTACGGAACGAGTAAAGAGACTTTCCGGTAATGAGATTGAACTAGGTATAGAGATACCGACGATCGAATCTCGGGCAAGTAGCATACCGATGGACAAAGGGAGTTATGTATGTTGTCATAATGGTTCGACCGATAAAGATCTTCGTAGAATATGTAGAAGCCAATATGGACATCCAGGTTCCGCTATTGGTTATTGACCGGAGAGGTGTCTCGGTCATGTCTACATAGTTCTCGAACCCGCAGGGTCTGCATGCTTAACGTTCGTTAACGATATAGTGTTATATAAGTTATAAGTTTTGGTGACCGAATGTGGTTCGGAGTGCAGATCACGGACATGACGAGGATTCTCGAAATGGTCGAGAGGTAAAGATTGATATATAGGACGATGGTATTTGGACACCAGAAGTGTTTAGGGACATATCGGGAAGAAATCGGATCACCGGAAGGGGTTCCGGGCACCCCCGGCATGTATATGGGTTTAATGGGCCAAGAGAGGGACAGACCAGCCCACAGGGGGCTGGTGCGCCCCTTTCCCTAGCCAAACAGCCCTAGGAAAAGAAAGGGGGGAGGGCTAGCCCCTCCAGCCTTTCCCTCTCATGGGAGAAAGGAAAGGGGGGCACCCTCCCCTGCCTTTCCCCTTGGCTGCTCCTCCCTCCCTCCCGCCTATATATATATGGGAGGGGACGCTTAGCACACCACAAACAATTTCTTAGCCGTGTGTGGCGCCCCCTTCACCGTTTACACCCCCGTTCATATATTTTTGTAGTGCTTAGGCGAAGCCCTGCGAAGATCACTTCACCATCACCATCACCATGTCGTCGTGCTGCCGAAACTCATCCAATAATTCACCCGTCTTGTTGGATCAAGAAGGCAAGGAAGTTACCAAGCTGAACGTGTGCAGAACTCGAACGTGTCGTACGTTCGGTACTCGATCGATTCGATCACGAAGAAAGTTGTTCGACTACATCAACCGCGTTGTGAAACGCTTCTGTTTACGGTCTACGAGGGTACGTGACACACTCTCCCCCTCCTTGCTATGAATCTCCATGGCTAGATCATTGTGTGTGCGTAGATTTGTTTTTTGAATGCAACATTTCCCAACAGTGGCATCCGAACCAAGTCTATGCGTGGATGATATGCATGAGTACAACACAAAGAGTTGTGGGCGGTGAGAGTCATACTTCTTACCACCAATGTCTTATTTTGACTCGATTCTATTGTGGGATGAAGAGGCTCAGACCAACCTTACATATCCACGCACATGAGACCGGTTCCACCGACTGACATGACTAGTTTTGCATAAAGGTGGCTGGAGGGTGTCTGTTTCTCCTACTTTAGTAGAATCGAATTTGACTATGGACGGTCCTGGAAGAAGGTTAAAATAGCAAACTTGACGAATCGCTGTTGTGGTTTTTGCCGTAGGTAAGAACGGTTCTTGCTAGAAACCCGTAGCAGCCACGTAAAACTTGCAACAACAAAGTAGAGGACGTCTAGCTTGTTTTTGCAGGGTATGTTGTGGCGTGATACGATCAAGACATTATGTGATATACGTTATTGTATGAGATGATCATGTTTTGTAAGATATCAGGCAACCAGCAGGAGCCTTATGGTTGTCTCTTTATTGTATGAAATGCAAACGCCATGTAATTGTTTTATTTTATCACTATGAGTTAGCAATAGTTGTAGATGCAATAGTTGGCGAGACGACCACGACGCAACGATGGAGATCAAGGTGTCGAGCCTTATGGCTGGAATCAAAGAATTTGCCATCAGCCAGTTCTTTGCCGTCGGCTAGCAGATGGCAAAGAAGGTCTTTGTCGTCCGCTCACGGAAAGTGGACGGCAAAGAACTGGCTGACGGCAAACTGCGCCTTCACCGTCAGCCAGCTCTTTGCCATCCGCTAGCAGACAACAAAGAGCTTCCGCCATCAGCCAGTTCATTGCCGTCCGCTAGCGAACGACAAAAATACTTTGCCATCAGCTGGCGGACGGCAAACAATATTCGACCTAACGTTGCTAATGCCCCCGCCCCCACCCTAACCCTAACCCTGTCTCCCACCCCCACCTCACTCTCTGTCTCCCACCCCCACCTCACTCTCTCTCTCTCCGACCGTACCCAGCCGCCGCCACCCCCGACTCCACGCCGCCCGCCGCCACCACCGCCCCGCCGCTAAGGCCCCCCTGGCCCCATGCCCCTCCGCCACCGATGCCCTGTCGCTCCATCACGCCGGCCCGGCCCGCCTTCGCCGGCACCGCTGACGGTGTTAGTAAAAATTTTCATTGCATTTTCATTCAACATAGATTTTACATACTCCAACATAATGTAAACGAAAAATAAAAAACGACATTAGTCGTCATCGCTAGCCGCCAGAAGGTCCATCACGATGGCGCCTTCGCCGTCACCGTCGTCATTGCTGCTGCTGTCATCCCAGTCGACAGGGCCGTCCTCCTCCTCCTCCATCACCTCGGTGCCGCGTGCTCCTCCTCCGCTGGCGCCGCATCCTCCTCCTCCACCGGCACCATCGCGGCCTCCTCTGCCGCCATGCCCTCAGCGGCTTGGATTGCAGTCGCTATCCCAGCGGCCTCCCTTGCAGCCACCGCCGCCGCCGCTTCCGACGCCCGTAGGGCGACGTGCCAACTCGGAGCGTTGTACGGATCGCTGTCCTCGCGGAGGACCACTTGCTCCGGCGGCAGCGCCACAGCGGGGGAGCGGGTGATGCGTGAGCGGGGGCAGCCGCCGAGGGTGCTGGCTGGCGGCGGGTGAGGGAGTCCTGGATTCAGGGGGTCCTTAGGTGTCCGACCCAGGAGTATGGGTCGGGTTGGATGGGCCGTACAAGATCAAGCTGAAGACCATCCAACGTGTCTGGGTGGGACTTCTCCATACATGAATGACAAGATTAGAGTTCAGCTGTATCATTTCCTTCCCTGATGAACCGACCTTGTACAAACCCTAGGCCCCTCCGGTGTGTATATAAACTGGAGGGGTTAGTCCGTAGAGGCTATCCTCATTATCATCATCGGAATATTCATAGGCTAGACATCTAGGGTTTAGTCGCCACGATCTCGAGGTAGATCGACTCTTGTAATCTCCATACTTTTCGAATATAATAGAGCAGGAGTAGGGTTTTACCTCCTTTAAGAGGGCCCGAACCTGGGTAAACATTGTGTCCCTTGGTCTCATGTTACCATTGATACTTAGACACACAGCTTGGGACCCCTACCCAAGATCTGCCGGTTTTGACACCGACATTGGTGCTTTCATTGAGAGCTATGCCGTGCTGTCTACAAAAGTGATATATGGCTCGCCTAGTCATCAACGACAATATCACTTCTAGAAGGAGCCTGGCTTCTGGGCAGACCTTCCAGCTCAGCGGTTTCACCATAGGAGCTTGTATGGCTGTCAAGCCCACATCACCCCCTACGGCCGCCGAACACCGTCTTCGCATTGGCCTCGTGTACTCGGAAAAGATGGATCCGACAGATGTCTCGTCTTTGAACAAACTGTTGGACCGCATCACCGCCCTGGGGGTCTCAAAGGACTATGATCGGATCGGTATCAAGCCTGACCAGAGGGAAATTAATCACCCGCCGATCACCCACCTTGTAGCGGTCATTAAGGAAACGGCTGAAGACACTTCCCTCCCTATGTTGAAGACCAAGTATGTTCAGGTCTCCAAATCCCCTGAGCCGGATACTCTCCCTTCAAACGGGACTTCATGTCCTCCGGACTCTGGCTCAGGCATAGGATCACGGGAGCCTCTGGACCTCCCTGGACCCGAATCAGTCGCCGCGGAGACCTTTCAAGCCCCAAATGCATATGCGGGACGGGATCTAAATTTTAAACCACCCACCCACCACAATCAATACTCTCCAAGCAACTCAGGTCCTCCAGATATACGACCTAATGTATGTGCGGCAGCAACCTCAGGAAACGGTCCACCACTTTTGGGACAGATTCCTGCTTGTTAAAAACAGGATCAAAGACTGCCCGAACGACGACGTAGTTTCGGTCTTTCATCGTAATTGCACCGACGAGGGAATATTGAATGCCCTCGGCCGTCTCCACATACAGAGCTTCACGGAACTATCACATGTAGTGCAAAAGTGTCGTGCGATGGAAAGCATGTGGAGGGCCCAAAAAGCTCAACTGGAGCCCGCTGCCTTTAAGCAGTGTGTGATCCGGACTAAACGGATACATCCTGGCGGGTCACCCGACCATCAGTTGATGGGTAGGAAAATTAAACCCTTCACGGGACATAGGTCTTTTCTTGATGAACTCCCTGACAAGCCCTGTCTGATACACGCCACTCCGCGCACAGACCCAACCCATAGCCTTCGAGCATGTTGGGTACTCCGACAAGTAGCAAAAAGTGGAGAGGCCATCCTCACCACCACTCCAAAGAAATACTCTCCAAAGAGGGACGACTTTAACGTCCTCACGGTCTTCGAGACCTTTTCTTCGAATAATCGGCACAAAAGGGCACTCCGCGACCTCGCCGAAGTCCACCAAGTTACCGCACTGAGCCCATGGAACGACACAACAATAACCTTTACAGCCGATGATGAACCAAAGGCTCCGTCAGTCCGAGCACCCGCTGCCCTAGTACTAAACTCCATTATGGATGGTCTTCGGCTTACTAAAGTGCTCATGGATGGCGACAGTGGGATTAACCTCATTTATGAAGACACGCTCGACAAAATGCAGATGGATAGATCACGCATCGAGCAAAGCAATACCACCTTTCGAGGCATTATCCCCAGTCGAGAAGCACGATGCTCTGGGAGAAGTAAACTGGATGTGGTATTCGGCACACTTGAAAACTACAGATCCGAAGAGTTGCTCTTTCATGTAGTCCCCTTCAATAGTGGGTATCATGCCATCCTCAGACGGGATGCTTTCTCATGCTTCCAAGCTATACCCCATTACGGGTATATGAAGCTCAAAATGCCCGGACCCAACGGTATCATAACAATTTCGAGCGACCCGGACAAGCCCTCCGTGCCGAAAACAAAACCGCATCCCTGGCCATCGAGGCGTTATCTGAAGCCTAGTGGCCGAAGAATTAACAAATTTATGGTCCACAGTGGATATGGACGATGTGATCCTTGATAAGAGATCTAAATCCACCTCTTTTAAGCCAGCTGAGGAAATAGTTAAATTTCAAGTGCACCTGACGGACCCTAACAAGACATCATCTATAGGAGCACAGCTGGATCTAGCAGTGGACGCCGCTCTACGCACATTCTTGAGAGAGAATTGGGATATTTTCTCCTGGCACCCTTCAGACATGCCCGGCATCCCACGCAGGCTGGCCGAACACAGTCTCAATATAATCAAGGGATTCAAACCTGTGAAGCAGACACTGCGGCGATTCTCCGAACCCAAGCGTCAAGCCATAGGAGAAGAGCTAGCCAAGTTGCTAGAAGCCGGGTTTATTAGGGAAATCAAACATCCGGATTGGCTAGCCAACTTGGTCATGGTACCAAAGAAGGACAAATCCTGGCGCCTGTGCATCAATTTCAAAGACCTCAACAAGGCTTGCCCTAAAGACCCTTTTCCACTACCCCGCATCGACCAAATCATTGATGCGACTGTAGGACACGATTCTTTGTGTTTCCTCGACGCCTATTCTGAATACCATCAAATTAAGATGAAGGAATCGAATCAGGCCGCAATAGTGTTCATCACCCCTTACGGTCCTTTCTGCTTCAATACTATGCCCTTCGTACTCAAAAATGATGGGGCTACCTACCATCGTATGATTGAAACATGCCTGGAAAAACAAATCGGCAAAACAGTCAAAGCATACATAGACGACGTGGTCATCAAGATGAAGCACGTCGAAACACTGGTGGACGATCTTCGCCTCACCTTTGATAACCTCCAGACATACGACATACAGCTTAATCCGGAAAAATGTGTCTTCGGAGTCCCTACCAGAAAATTGCTAGGGTTTATTGTTTCCCATAGAGGAATTGAAGCAAACCTAGCCAAGATTCGAGCTCTGTCATAAGTGGCTATACCAACAGACCTATAGCAAGTCCAAAAACTAGCAGGGTGTGTTGCGGCATTAAGCCATTTTATCTCCAAGTTGGGAGAAAAAGCATTACCACTCTACAAGCTATTATGACACACTGATAACTTTGAACAGACGAATGCTGCAACAGCCAGATTTGAAGAAATCAAGGCTCTACTTGCAAGCAACCCTATCCTAGCTGCCCCAGGTGTTGGCGAGCCTATGTTATTATACATTTTGGCAACTAACCAAGTAGTTAGTGTCGTACTCGTCATCGAACAAGGGGAGGAGGGACATAAATCCCCACCCAAAAACCAGTCTATTTGTAACGGAGGTCCTTAGACCTTGCAAATCCCTATACCCCCGCTACCAGAAGATAGCCTATACAGTCTTCATGGCATCCCATAAACTGCGACACTACTTTCAAGAATGTTCGATCACAGTGGCATCCGAAGGACCACTTAATGGCATTATCAATAACAGGGACGCCACTGGCCGCATAGCTAAATGGGCCATCTAGCTTTTACCGTTCGAAATAATATACAAGCCACGTCGGGCTATTAAATCCCAGGTGTTGGCCGACTTTGTCGCTGAATGGACAGAAGCCAAACTCCCTAAAGAGTATGGTTCATACTCCAATTGGATTACGTACTTCGACGGCTCCAAAATGCTGGCCAGACTGGGGGCTGGTGTCATTCTAACATCTCCTACCAGGGATACAGTCCGCTATGTATTACAGATTATGTATACGGACTCCAATAATGCAGCAGAATATGAGGCGCTTCTGCATGGTCTTCGCATGGCTGTCTCCATGGGTATACAACGCATGGAGGTGTGCGGTGATTCCAACCTCGTAATATCCCATGTCAATGGAGAGTTCGATGCAAAGGCTCCAAAAATGGCGGCATATCAAAACGACTTATTAAAAATATCAACTCGGTTCGAGGGACTTGAGTTCCATCATGTCGCTCGAGACAGTAATTAGGCAGCCGACATCCTCGCCTGCATGGGCGCTAAGCGCGACCATGTGCCACCTAACACTTTCGTGGAAAGGCTCTTTGTTCCATCCATAGTATGTTAGGGTGAGAGCAGAGAAGATAGTGTGGACCTTGTCACACCCCCAGCTGCCGAACATAATGCAGACACCGTCGGGGGTCCCGGTATCGAGATAACACTCTCTTCTCATGATATCATGGCCCTTATCGCTCCCTGGACTGAACCATTCCTGGCCTACCTTAATAGGCAGGAGCTTCCCGACGATCAAAATGAAGCTCGATGCATAGTTCGGCGCTCTAAAGCCTTCAAAGTGCATGAGGGTGAACTGTACAAAAAGAGCACTACCAGAGTCCTCCAAAGGTGTATCTACGAAGAGGAGGGAAGACAACTCTTGGTAGAAATACATGATGGCTTGGGCGGTCATCAAGCCGCAGCTCGAGCCCTCATAGGCAACGCGTTCAGGACATGTCTTTTTGGCCCACGGCTCGAGCAAACGCTCAAGCCCTTGTCCAATGTTGTGTAGGCTGTCAGCTTTTCGCCTATCAAAGTCACATGCCTCCCACTGCATTAAAAAAAATCCCCATTACTTGGCCTTTTGCGGTCTAGGGGCTTGATATGGTAGGTCCCCTTAAAGGGGGAAGCCACAAAAAGAAATACTTGTTGGTAATGGTAGATAAATTCACTAAATGGATAGAGGCCAAACCAGTAAAAACAGCTGAGGCAGGGCCAATGATTGACTTTATATCTGGTGTAGTCCACTGTTAGGGTGTCCCGCACAGTATCATCACTGATAATGTCTCCAATTTTACAGCTGATGGGGTGAAAACCTGGTGCGTTAAGTTGGGCACTAAACCCGACTATGCATCTGTATACCACCCTCAAAAAAATGGCCAAGTCGAAAGGGCCAATGGTCTGATCATGAGTGGCATTAATATCATCATCACAATGAGTAATAGGAGCAACATCATTTGGAAGGGATACCTTTTTACCTTTGCTTCTCCGTCTTTTCTTTTTCTTCTCCATATTATGTGTGGGTTTAGTCCTTTTTTTGGAGCTCCTTATTAATGAGATTGGTTGAATAGAAAGCTCCTCCTCGTTACCTCATTCATCATAATAAATAATAGGAGGATATTGGTAAATCTATTCCCTTTCATTAGTATTCTCTTCATCTTCTATTTGTTTCCTTGTCTTTATGTAATTGGAAATATAAGGATTTTCAGTGCAATTCACTGCACAATACATATAAATTTCCTCTAGATCAAAATCAAGAACTTGCTCAAGGGAAAATTCTGGAATATCCTTAGTTATACGTTTCATTTCTTCATAACCCATAAGCAAACTAAGTTCATTATGATGCGCAAGGGAAATCAAGTCATCACAATTTTTGGACATGATACGATCATGAAACAATTTGCATTGGATATTTAAGTGATCATGTTCATTGCAAAGTTCACAAGGATGCCTAAGAAAATTTAAATTTTCAGCACAAACATCTAGCCTTTCTTGCAACCATTTAGTTTCTAAATACTTATGCCTCTTGGAAAATATATCTTCCCTATTTGGTGTGTACTTGCAAACTCTACACACTCCACAAAAGTTGACATGCTTATAAGAGATATTTTTATCATGACTAGTACAATCATCATTAGTACTATGGATATTCAAAGAGTTCATACTAACAACATTGCAATCATGCTCATCATTCAAAGATTTAGTGCCAAACATTTTAGTGCATTCTTCTTCTAACACTTTGGCACAAATTTTTTTTCCATCATTTTCACGAAACATATTAAAAATATGAAGCATACGAGGCACCCTCAATAACAGTTTTTTTTGTAGTTTTCTTTTATAGACTAAACTAGTGATAAAATAAGAAACAAAAAGATTCAATTGCAAGATCTAAAGATATAACTTCAAGCACTCACCTCCCCGGCAACGACGCCAGAAAAGAGCTTGATGTCTACTACACAACCTTCTTCTTGTAGACGTTGTTGGGCCTCCAAGTACAGAGGTTTGTAGGACAGTAGCAAATTTCCCTCAAGTGGATGACCTAAGGTTTATCAATCGGCATAGGATGAAGATGGTCTCTCTCAAACAACCCTGCAACCAAATAACAAAGAGTCTCTTGTGTCCCCAACACACCCAATACAATGGTAAATTGTATAGGTGCACTAGTTCGGCGAAGCGATGGTGATACAAGTGCAATATGGATGGTAGATATAGGTATTTGTAATCTGAAAATATAAAGACAGAAAGGTAGCAAGTAACAAAAGTGAGCACAAACGGTATTGCAATGCTTCGAAACAAGGCCTAGGGTTCATACTTTCACTAGTGCAAGTTCTCTCAACAATAATAACATGATTGGATCATATAACAATCCCTCAACATGCAATAAAGAGTCACTCCAAAGTCACTAATAGCGGAGAACAAACGAAGAGATTATTGTAGGGTATGAAACCACCTCAAAATTATTCTTTCCGATCAATCCATTGGGCTATTCCTATAAGTGTCACAAACAACCCTAGAGTTCGTAGTAAAATAACACCTTAAGACACAAATCAACCGAAACCCTAATGTCACCTAGATACTCCAATGTCACCTCATGTATCCGCGGGTATGATTATACGATATGCATCACACAATCTCAGATTCATTTATTCAACTAACACAAAGAACTTCAAAGAGTGCCCCAAAGTTTCTAACGGAGAATCAAGACGAAAACGTGTGCCAACCCCTATGCATAAGTTCACAAGGTCACTGAACCCGCAAGTTGATCACCAAAATATACATCAAGTAGGTCACGTGAATATCCCATTGTCACCACAGATAAGCACATGCAAGACATACATCAAGTGTTCTAAAATCCTTAAAGACTCAATCGGATAAGATAACTTCAAAGGGAAAACTCAATCCATTACAAGAGAGTAGAGGGGGAGAAACATCATATGATCCAACTATAATAGCAAAGCTCGCGATACATCAAGATCGTGCCATATCAAGAACACGAGAGACAGACAGAGAGAGAGAGAGAGAGAGAGAGAGAGAGAGAGAGAGAGATCAAACACATAGCTACTAGTACATACCCTCAGCCCCGAGGGTGAACTACTCCCTCCTCGTCATGGAGAGCGCCGGGATGATGAAGATGGCCACCGGTGATAATTCCCCCCTCCGGCAGGGTGCCGGAACGGGCTCCGGAGAGGTTTTTGGTGGCTACAGAGGCTTGCGGCGGCGGAACTCCCGATCTAGGTTATTTTCTGGAGGTTTGGGGATTTATAGGAGAGGTTGGTGTCGAGAACAAGTCAGGAGGCCCCACAGGAAGTCCATGAGGCACAGGGGCGCGCCCCAGGTGGGTGGACGCACCCTCCACCCTCGTGGGGTCCACGGGCCTCCCCTCCGGTAACTCTTTGTTCCAGTAATTTTTATATTTTCCAGAAAAAATCTCCGTGGATTTTCAGCGCATTCCGAGAACTTTTATTTCTACACAAAAACAACACCATAGTACTTCTGCTGAAAACAGCGTCAGTCTGGGTTAGTTCTAATCAAATCATACCAAAATCATGTAGAATTATTATAAACATGGCATGAATACATAAAAAATTATAGATACATTGGAGATGTATCAAGTCCCGACTGGGTATCTGGATCCGGCTATGCGCCATACTTCGGCGCCGCCCACTTCAAATATAGGCCCACCACCGTGGTGGCGGGGGACGAGGCAAAAGAACTTTTTCCATAGTTCAAAATGAGCCTCGCAGCCTAAGAATAATTCACAGAGGGCGACAAAACCAGAAATATGCAGAATGGAACCTGGTGTGAGGTTGTGCAGCTGGATCCCGTAATATTCCAATAGACCCCTGAGGAAGGGGTGGATCGAGAATCCTACGCCCCTCAGAAGGAACGAGATGAAGCACACCCTCTCCCCTTGCCTGGGGTTGGGGAAATTCTCTGCCAATGCACCATCGCCTGTAGAAGCTAATCCTGCCCGTACGGAGACTAGATCCGCGGGGGAAGATATCCTTGCGTCTGGAGACAATTGAGCTGGAGATGGGAGACATAACAACTTTGCCAATCCCCCTCTTGAGGTCCATGAGGATGCGAGGAGGAGCCAGGGGCGCTAGCCATGGTTTAAGTTTTCCGTGGTTTGCTCTGTTGCTCTTTGGGCGATGTGGGATGGCGTTCGGGGATCTAACCTTGTTATATAAATGCCGCCCGTGCCTATTAAAGGGTTAAAATGTAAAAAGGTAATGGACCATTCACATTCGCTCGGACACGCGGAAATCGAGGCGACCATAGGGAGGAATCATAAAGACTGGACACAAAAGCCGATGTCCGACTATCGTCAATCCGAAGTATGGTGGAGAACCCGCCTTGCAAAGCCGAAGACTTATATCTGCATACTACATCGTCATTGACGACAAGTTCGGGGGCTACTGAGGGAGTCTTGGATTCAGGGGTCCTCAGGTGTCCGGCCTAGGAGTATGGACCGAGTTGGATGGGTCGTACAAGATCTAGCTGAAGACTATCCAATGTGTCCGGGTGAGACTTCTCCATACGTGAACGGCAAGATTAGAGTCCGGGTGTATTGTTTCCTTCCATGATGAACCGACCTTGTACAAACCCTAGGCCCCTCCGGTGTGTATATAAACTGGAGGGGTTAGTCCGTAGAGGCTATCCTCATTATTATCATCGCAATATTCATAGGCTAGACATCTAGGGTTTAGCCGCCACGATCTCGAGGTAGATCAACTCTTGTAACCTCCATACTTTTCGAATATAATTGAGCAGGAGTATGATTTTACCTTCTTTAAGAGGACCCGAACCTGGGTAAACATTGTGTCCCTTGGTCTCCTATTACATTGATCCTTAGACGCACAGTTTGGGCCCCCTACCCGAGATCTGCCGGTTTTGACACCGACAATGGACAGATCCACGACGACGCTCCCGCCAGGCCGGGCCATGCGCTAGTGCCGGGGCGCAAAGGCATACGCTCGCGCCAGTGGGGTCGGGGGTGACGCCGGCCTCGGCCACCCGGAAGGCGGCGATAACGTCGTCGAAGACCTTGGCTCTCCAGAAGTTGTGGCGGCCGACGATGTTGTGGTGGCCGCCGATGTGGGTCCGGAGCTCCTCCGCCGTCGCGCCAGGGCCGAGCGGCAGATAGCCGTCCGCGCTGACATGCCACTACTAGGGAAGACGGCAGCCCGACGACACGAGGAGGCCGTACCGGCACAGCTCCATCGTCTCCAAATTGCCGAGGCTGGACGACCAGGCGCTCGGGGCATCGCCGTCGCCGTCGGCACTGCTGCTCCCGCAATGGTACAATATCGCCGGTGCTGCGCTAGTTTTCTCATCGGCGGTGTGATCGGGTGTGAGGTCGGGTGTGGCGGTGTGGGCGCCGGGGTGGGGTCTTATAGTCATCCGGGCGACGGGAGGTGGGCGGCTGGGCCGGCGGCCGGCATTACTGCTCATTAATGTCGGCACCTCGGGACGGGTCGCAACGACAGGACGGGGTGGAAGGCGAGGTGGCCGTCGATGGGACGGGGCGTCGGGTGGTGGCAGACGACGTACTTTGACCGAGCGACAAATGTCGGTTTGACTGGGTGATGTGTCGAAGCACGTTTGCTGTCGGTGGCAGACGACAAATCCTCCTGTTAGCCACCTAACGTGGCTAACGTCTCTTTTTTGCCGTCCAAACTCTTTGTCGTCTGCCACCGATGGCAAAGGGCATTTGTCGTCCGCTTTGAAGAAGCAGACGGCAAAGAACCTGTTTACCATCACTCTCTTTGCCGGGCATGTTTGCCGTCGGTGGCGGACGGCAAAGAGTTTTTGCCGTCCGCTTTTGGTGCCTTTGCCGTCAGCCATGGTGGACGGCAAATAAGCTGATTCATGTAGTGTTGATACTCCTGGAACAAAATTGCACAGGGGAGAAATATAGAGTGGTTTATCTGTCATGCACGGGATATCCTGTTCATGGATCCATCATTCGTGATTGCTATGAGATCCGTACTAACTTTTAGGTTGTCAAAATTTACCTAGTTTTAAAATGTTTCATCTGGTTTTATCTTGTTTCAACATGTATCATCATGTTTCATTGTGCACCAATAAGAAAAGAATGCATTTGTTTTGATCGGGTTTGCTGATACAGGGTTATACACAATGAAACATTAAGATATACTTTGAAACTGGAAAAAAAAACCAATGTAACTCTTTGAAACAAGACAAATTGTGAAAACAGCAAAAATGTAGCATGGATCTCAAAGCAACCATGGACGATGGATCCATACACAGAATAGAATAGCTTCTCTCTCTATATATGGAGATAATAATGCATTGTTGTTGTAATGAATAAAAATCATAAGAAGGCACTATCCAAATTGACGAGTTTACCGAGTGTCTTGCACTTTGTTAAGTGTCTGCATTCTGTCGGGCACTCAACAAAGGCCCTCCTAAAACCGAGTGCAGCGGAAAAGACTCGGCACAAAGCCAGCAGTCACGAAAGCCTTGGCTTTGCCAAGTGCATACTAGAAAACACTATAAAGAGCCGGGCACTCGGCAAACATGGGGACACATGCCCCTGATCACGGCGGTTGACGGAGGGTTGACAGTTTTGTCGTGTCTGTCGGTACAAGGTTCACATTGGAAACTCAGACATATGCAGTAAATGAAAAACAACGATCAACTTTTGACCCACATTTAAACCGCATGTGAGGACTGAGTGTTGGACTATAATTTTTTGGCAAAAAAAGACTATAAATATGTTGGGCGTGGCTACAGGTAAGTCGACCGAATTTCGAATTAACGTCAAATGCACATCCAACATCACGCGACCCTTCTTTTTCCTCTAGCTCGCCTCCTTTCCCGGACCGCCACACGGACCACCCGCCACCACCACCAGCGGCCGGCGACACTCCCGCGCAGCCTCGCCGCCCTACTCTTCCTGCAACCTCCTCCTACCGTCATGTTGGCGCCGCCCCCGGCCATCCCCCTAGCCCCGGCGATGACTAGTCTTTTCTCCGGAAAATTTGCACCACCACATGCTGCCCCTCCCCCCTCCCCCCCACACACACACCCCACCACCCCCTCTGGCCAGCTTCTTCCTCCCCTCCAGTGAGCTTCTTCCTCCCCTCCGGCTGTTTCTCCCGTCAATCCAAAATCAACTGACCCAAATTGAAAAGTCAAGCGACTGGTATGGTTTTTTCTGAGAGAAACTTCCAATCTATTAATCAACTGTCAAGGTAGTACAAAGAACGTTAGAAGTAAAATTTACATCTAAGTCAGTAGCCAACCTAGCGACGACTACAAACACTAGAGCGAGCCGAAGGCGTGCCGCCGTCATCACCCCTCCCTCATTGAAGTCAGGCAAACATTGTTGTAGTATTTAAACTTCTTTTTTTAATTAAAAAAGGGAAAGTTCAAAAAAAAAAATGATTTGGGTTGTGCCGTAAGCCCGTAACATAACAGATCGAGTGGACTGAGATATGAACACATCATTACAGTGTTTGAACGAGTATCTCAAACATGCAGTTAAAAACCTAAAATTAGCAACGTGCCGTAGCAGATGGAGACGCATGCAACTCCAAAAAACAAGATCGGGGCCGCGCTACGTGTTGAGAATGGTCAGGATCTTAAACAAACAAAGATATGGCTCCAGCGTTACCTCGAGGGCACGCCCAAATTCCTAACGAGACCGGATAACCGGAGTATAAAGCACGCAGGTAGCAGCAGCATCCCATATCCAAAGCAAGAAGCAAGCCCCTCTGCCTTGTGATTTGTGAACGAAAGAGCACTGTAGCTGCCAACAATGGCCATTCCGGCTAAAGCCAGCAGCTCCTTCTCCATGTCCTGCCTCTTGGCCGCCATCTTCCTCTTCTCCTCGGCGCCACGGAGCCACGGCGGCAGCATCGCCATCTACTGGGGCCAGAACGGCAACGAGGGCACCCTGGCCGAGACCTGCAGCACCGGCAACTACGCCTTCGTCAACATCGCCTTCCTCTGCAGCTTCGGGTCGGCCCAGGAGACCCCGCAGCTCAACCTGGCGGGCCACTGCGACCCCTACTCCAACGCCTGCACCAACCTCACCGCCGACATCAACCTCTGCCAGTCCAAGGGCGTCAAGGTCATGCTCTCCATCGGCGGGGGCGCCGGCGGGTACACGCTCAACTCCGAGCAGGACGCGGCCGACCTGGCCAAGTACATCTGGGACAGCTTCCTCGGCGGGAGCTCACCCAAGCGGCCGCTCGGCGCCGCCGTACTCGACGGCGTCGACTTCGACATCGAGGGAGGGAACCCAGACTACTACGGCGCCCTGGCGGCGCACCTCAAGGCCTACGGCGGCAAGGGGGGCAGCAAGGAGGTGTACCTGTCGGCGGCGCCGCAGTGCCCGTTCCCGGACCAGTGGGTCGGCAAGGCGCTCCAGACCGGCCTCTTCGACTACGTGTGGGTGCAGTTCTACAACAACCCGCCGTGCCAGTACGTGCAGGGGGACACGGCCAACCTCATGGACTCGTGGAAGCAGTGGACGTCGGGGGTCCACGCCAAGTACATCTTCCTCGGGCTGCCGGCGGCGCCGGCGGCCGCAGGGAGCGGGTTCATACCGGCGGGGAGCCTGGAGTCGCAGGTGCTCCCGGCGCTCAAGGGCTCCAGCAAGTACGGAGGGGTGATGCTGTGGTCCAAGTTCTACGACGACCAGGACGGCTACAGCTCCGCCATTAAGAACGCCGTCTGATGATGATCGATCTCATTCCTTCACGGTCCGGGTTATGGGAGCCGACAGTGGTGTGTATATAGTTGTGGCGCATATGGTCTGGCAATTGGTGTAGTTAATTTATTTGTGCGCACACAGCAGGATTTATATCGAATAAAAGGATTATTTGTCACAACTACAGTGTTCTGCTGCTTGATCTGAAGAACCCGCCAATCATTTTCAAATGATACAAGACTAGATCTGTGGCCGAGGCACTCTCAAATAACACATGGATCAACGACATCAGATGTACACTTCCTGTCCAGGCCACTGTAATTCATGGACCTGTGGCGTCTTCGTCTCGTACAGGATGCTGCCCTGTGGCAGTTTATTCAGTTGGCGAAGTCATACCCGGTTGCAAAATGCGAATCAGTAAAAGCAGGGATTACATCATAGTTTATTACAGAATCATCAATGCAGGAGCAAAAAAAAGATTTCAATGTTTAAACCTTGCCAGTTCTATGAGCGGCCTCATTTGCCTGGCGATGAACAAAATGAAGCTGGAACAAGTCTGCTTCGGTACAACCCCCTAAACACATCAATGGATGAGATCTTTCGATACCTCTTCATAATAAAGGATAGGATGGTCCTTTTACATATTTATTTTTTGAGAAAGGGTAGTTTTTTTGCAAAATACAATTCCGTATACAGCCAGGCGTACCTGGGAGGTCAACTGAGCCGGCCCAGCAACTCTCTCTGTGAAACAGTAATAGTGAAAAATCGAAAAATAATCAGTATGTAGTGGGAATTGAACACAAGACCTCCTGCTCTCACCGAAACGGGCGGACCAATAGGCCAAACAAGTTATCTAATTTGCAGCAAGTCCTAAAGAATGTTAACACCATCCAGGATTTCAAGGGCAGCGAAGGATGAGTGCGCATACGTTATTTGAAGGCTGCTCCAGAAACACGAGACTTTCTCTCTGAGGCGTTGCAACGAGCCGGCATGCAGGAGCGATGGCTGGATTAATTAACTAAGTAATATAACCGACGTCCTATATTAGAGGACCAGCCAATGTATCCATTCGGAAAAAAAAATGAGCCAATGCACGCAGGCAATCGTGTCTTGAGCCATCGGCATTAACTGCCTCCCAGGATTACAGCTCTACCCAACGCTATAAATTAACCATTGTGGATTTTTTGGTACTGCCGCTTCGGCTAGCTGGCCTTCAAATCCCAGACGGAGGTAGTATGAACAGCGACAAGTTTAAACCTTTTTAGAAATTTTGAATATGACTTTTTTTTATTGCGAAACAAATTTGAACGTAACAATTTGAACATTGTTTGGAATTTTGAATGTGACTCTTTTAAACATGAAACAAATGCAAACAATTTTCTCAAAAACTGGAACAAATTTTGAAACTCTAAACAATTTTGAACAAATTTTGAAACTCTAAACTCTAAACAAATTTTCTCAAAACGCAAACAATTTTGAAACTCTTAACTTTGTTGAAAACGTGACCATTATTTGAAATATTCGAATCTTTTTGGAAAATATGAACAAATAAATACATTGAACTTTTTAATTTTGAAAAAGAAAAAGAAATAAGAAAAAGACAAAAAATGGATTCATGAACCTTCTAGAAGGTATCCAAACCGGTAAAAAACGACCTGGAACCATCTAGAAGGTTCCCAAACCCATCATGCGTAGAGGCAACAAAAAATTTAAATGGGTTGGCCCATGTTCACTCGTATCAGTCGGGTTTGTGAGAAACAACGACTGTTTGACGCAATAAATGTCAAATAAGGTTTACTCCCAGCAGGCGCCCCACAGGAGCGTCGCCTAGTTGGACCAGGGCTTAAGCATTTCTTTTCTATATTTTTGTTTTTATTTTTCTTGGTAATTTATTTTTCTCCTTTTAATACTTTATTACTCTTTTTAAAATATGATCAAACATTTGAAAAAATGTTCTTATTTTCAAATATTCTTTGCAATTTTAAAAAGTTTTCTAGAAATTCAAAAAATGATCACGCTTTTCAAAGTTTGTGTTCACAAATTTAAGAAATGTTTGCGTTTTAATAAAAGGTCATAGATTTCAAATGTACGTAGTTTTCTATTTGTGTACAAAATTTTCATCAAGTATTCAGAATTTGTTAACAATTTCAAAAAAAAGTGTTCAACCTTGTAAAATTTTCACACACAATTTGTTCATGTTGATTGATAATGACAGAAATTGCAATTAACATTCAAATTAGAAAAAACTACATGCTCATGGAAGCACCTCAACTGATGGTTTATTTTGATATATGAATAAGTGACCCCAACTTCTTGCAGGAGCCTAACATGGACATATGAGGCGTTCATGTCAGGTTTGAATGACTTCCAATAAAGTTTGCACGTTGCGACACATCTAACCAATTATCTATCTTTTTTGACCAAGAAAACTCCAGAAAATGCAAAACTTTTCAAAATCCAAATAACTTGTCATGATGTCTTGAATTGTTCATATAAACTGGTGGGAAAAAATGGGGTCATTCAACGGATGTCGGAAAACAACATGCTTTCAAACAGACCCTTCTGGTCTCTACTCGAACACCATTTGTTGAACATGGTATATTTTTTGACATGCTTGTAATGGCCCCAACTTTTGCAAGATGGTGGCCTTGCCAGTTCTATGAGCGGCCTCATTTGCGTGGCGATGAACAAAATGAAGCTGGAATACATCATGTGTTCAGCACCCCAGAAGAGGTTGTTCCCATCAAAATATGGCAGAATCAAGTTTGCCCATACATACATTGATACATGATCCACTGTGAAATACATGAAGACGACAGTTTCTATTTCTTGCATTGGCATCCGAACATGAGCTCGTTTACACAGCAGACGAACCAGAAACAAAAATGGACAACAAAAGAGAAGCACCGTGGTTCTCTTCGTTGTCGTGGACGATTATACAAGCCACGAAACGTCCTTTTATCATGTAACTTGTTCTTCTCAGTCTCATACTGCTGCTGTACACATGGTCACATGGGCTTCCTTAGATAACCATCGTATGGTATTTCAGATATCTTTCAGATATCGGGTGATATTTCGCAGACTTGTTGAACCAAGAACTTAGCCAACTGATCCCTCCAGCTTCAGGTTCATAAGTGCATCCACCTCCTGGGCAAACTCGTAAGGAAGGTGTTCAAAGACAGCCCTACAGAACCCACCTATCATGGCTGCAACGGCCTTTTCATGATCTATCCCTCTTTGCTGAAAGTAGAATAGCTGGTCCTCTCCAATTTTGGATGTGCTTGCCTCATGCTCAACACGGCCACTAGTGCAACCCACCTGTTGCCATGAAAGTTGGGTCAAAATCATACTATAAATGAGAATTTTTTTTTGATGAACTATTATTGAAATGAAGGTAAACAAACCCTTGGTAGAACCACTTGTCATAAAGAATTGTTGTTAACATGTGGAGGTCATGTAAATATAGTACTAGACGCACACTTATGCAAGTGCAGTATGAGATACACATGCAGCTTAGGCATGGAGACATAGGAGTTGTTGGCCCAGATATTCATGCGGCTTATGCAAGTGATTGCATTAGTTAGAACAAGAATAGGCATGACAATGCGCACGTGCCCCTTGAGATTATAGGGACATCAGACGAAGCATCAAGATTAACCGGTAGACCTAATTGAGTAATTCAGCCAGCTATAGAAGTCTATTTAGCATGGATGTATATGTAAGATTCTGAAAGTGCACTAGTATATCTGTATATACCTAAAAAAAAGTTAGGTGTGAAGGAGAACATTATGAAATTCAGCACTGAACTTCCCATAATGCCTATTAAACTTATCTTGATTAATGATTATATGGCTCATATGCCTTATCAGTCTAACCATAAAACTCCCATCAATGAGTTGCAAAGTTTCTCTCTCTCTAAGTCAATGCAAGTTCTACCCTATTATTTTCTTCCATCATTATCATGACAACTTCTGAGTGTGCTTTTCGTATGCAAATGACAGGAGTGTTTATAAGGTTGCACAGATCAATGCTATATCAAGATACTGATACCTTCTGAGTTCCAGTGCATGTGGGAGTTTAATTCAGAATTAGGCAGAATAGCATTCACATTTATCTTGCATGTCTAAAACTTAAATGGAGAGAAATTTAATTTTACGCTAGGAATTGTTATGGTTCAGCCTGGGAAGGGTTTGAAGACCAGCGGCAACACGTGCCCTCAACTAGCCCTTGCAGGGCATAATCCCTCTCATGGTTACGAGAAAAGGCCCTTCATATAGCAGATATTGAACTATTGTATGAAGAATTTGATAAATTAAAAGTTCTACTTGAATGATCGATGATTCATTGCTTGACTATAGGAGACTAACTTGCGCACAAGTCGGAGCACAACTCAAACTCTTCACAGACCCATGACTCTATCGAAGTTAATTGGACTCTTCCTAGTCTAAAGACCCATCTAATCCAAATCCAACATGAATACTTCTCTTACTGTCTTCCTAGTCCATGTTGCTGCTGCCGGCTTGTCACATGGCCGCTGCGGAAACCACCCCACATAACAAATGGTACCCTCAAACAACCAAATTACCAAAGCTCCTTAATTCTGATATCATGTCAGCACATAGTTTTGCCTCAAATCGTATATACCATATGTACCACAGAGGTCCCCACTCCCAACTCTATATGTACTTCGACACTTGTTAGCTACTAACCACAAATTAGTCACAGACACAGAGCCTGCCCTATGCCAGCAATCGAACCTTGCATGCCAAACTAACCTAGGACAGAGAAAAGGCCCTTTATATATCAGATATTGAACTATATCTACATGAGCAATTCAATAAATTATGAATTCTAACTGAATGTTCAATTATCTGTTGCTTGGTTGAAGAGTTACACAACTGCCCTTTATATAGGTGACTGACGCAACCACAAGCTGGAGCACAACTCAAACTCTTCACAGAACCATAACTCTATTTTCCTAATTTAATTGGACTTCACAGAGTTATACAGCATGAATACTTCTCTCAAGACTATCTATAAGCATGCCATATCCTATGCATTAAAGGATGTGCAAACATGACGCTGCTATCGCACACATAGGCTAAGTCCATGTTCTTGCTGTTGCTGGTTGCCACACGGCCACTGCGCAACGGCCCCATAACAAATGGTATCCTCAAAAAAAACAGATTACCAAAGCTCCTTCATTCCAACATCATGTCAGCAAAGTTTTGCCTCAAATCTTATCTACTACATGTGCAACTGAGGTCCAAAGTCTATGCGTGCTTCACCAACCGCAAATTAGGCACAGAGACAGAGCATGAAATCTTATCTACTACATGTGCAACCAAGGTCCCAATTCTATGCGTGTTTCACCACTTAACAGTAACTAACCACAAATCAGGCACAGAGACAGAGCGTGACAGCAACTGAACCTTGCACGCCAAACTAAGATAAATAAACATGTAATTAAGAAGCGGAAAGTACCTGAATGGTGGGATAGGTGTTAGCAGCAGCGTTGTCCCCAATCAGCAATGAATCACACTGCGAAGAATTATACGCATTCTCTGCACCTGAATTCATCTGGACCAGCCCACGGTAGCAATTCCTTGACTTTCCTGCTGAGATACCTTTGGATATAATCCGGCTGCGTGAATTCTTCCCCTTATGGATCATCTTTGTCCCTGTATCGGCCTGCTGGTAATCCTTGGTCAGTGCTACCGAGTAGAACTCTCCAACAGTGTCATCCCCAACAAGCTCCACACTTGGGTACTTCCAGGTGATTGCTGACCCTGTCTCAACCTGTGTCCATGAGATTTTCGAGCCACGCCCCTTGCACCGCCCCCTCTTGGTCACAAAATTGTAAATGCCCCCTTTGCCCTCCTCATCACCAGCATACCAATTCTGCACGGTGGAGTACTTAATCTCAGCCCCCTCTTCGCACACAAGCTCCACCACCGCAGCATGGAGCTGGTTGGAGTCATATGCTGGAGCAGTACAACCTTCCAAATAGCTAACCGTGCTCCTCTCATCAGCCACAATCAGAGTTCTCTCAAATTGCCCGGTCTCCTTGTCGTTGATTCTGAAGTAGGTAGATATCTCCATGGGGCAGACCGTGTCCTTGGGCACGTAGCAGAAGGATCCGTCACTGAACACGGCTGAATTGAGCGCGGCATAGTAATTGTCGCCAGGCGGCACGATGCTCCCGATGTAGCGCTTGATGAGGTCCGGGTACTCGCGGATGGCCTCAGAGATGGAGCAAAATATGACGCCCTTGGCCATGAGCGCCTCCCGGTGGGTGGTGGCGATGGAGGTGGAGTCGATGACGGCGTCGACGGCGACGTTGGAGAGGCGCTTCTGCTCGCCGAGAGGGATCCCGAGGCGGTCGAAGGTCTTGAGCAGCTCGGGGTCGACCTCGTCGAGGCTGTTGAGCTTGGGCTTGGTCTTGGGCGCGGAGTAGAAGCAGAGGGACTGGAGGTCGACCGGCGAGTAGACGTTGTCGCTCCAGGTGGGCTCCGCCATGGTGAGGAAGCGGCGGTAGGCGGCGAGGCGGAAGTCGAGCATCCAGGCCGGCTCCGCCTTGAGCTCCGAGATGCGTCGAACGGTGGCCTCGGAGAGGCCCTTGGGGATGGAGAAGGACTCGAAGTCGGAGACGAAGCCGTACTTGTACTCCCGCTTGAGCAGGTTCTGCAGCGCCTCGGCCTCGTCCGCCGCCGGGGACGACGGCGAGGGCGGCGGCGACGGCTTCTGCGGGCCCGTCTGCACGGCCACCACCGAGAGGCGGCCGCGGCCGCGCGCGTCGACGCGCCGGCGCGGCCCGCCGGACGGGCGCCCCGCCCCGAGCCTGGCGGTGAGGGCGCAGGGCCCGAAGAGGGACGTGGAGGCAGAGGCGGCCATGGTCGCGGCCGGCGAGGCGGAGGCGAATTCGGGAGGGGTGGGATGAGCGGCGGGGAGAGGAGGAGGAGACCGTGGGATGAGAGAGAAACGAGGGGGGGAGAGCAGTTGTTGACAGGGAGAGGCCGGAGCGGTGGCACGGGCGTATGGTCCGCGCGCGCCGCTGGGCCCGGTGGCTCGGGCGTGTGTCCACGGCGTTGGTGAACCAGGTCCAGGGAGGGCCGCGCTGGCGGGGCAGGGGTCGTGTGGCGGCCGAGCGGCGGAGCACGGCACCGGATGGGGTTCGCGACACGTGGCTTTTCCTGGAGAAGCGCTAGAGAACACAGATTTTTCATCCTTCCATTTATCGGGTTTTTTCCTGCCGCAGACGGGACGGAGACACCGAGGATGGGCCCGGGCCGTCCAGACGCGATCCGACGTCACCCGGCTGCGGATCGAGCGGCGCGGAAGCCCGGGCCCGCGGGCCCAACGGCCCCCCGTTAACTCGCCTCACTCCTCGCACTCGCTCCCCGTAGCGTTCGCATCTCGTGAGTCGTCTCGCCATGGCCGCGTCCTCCCTGCTCCGCTCGCTCTCCCGCGTCTCGCGCCGCGGCTGCGCGCCCGCGTTCTACGGCCGCGGCCCGCTCTCGCCGCTCTCGACCGCCGCGGCTGCAGCGGCGTCCGACGCGGGGGATGCTGCGGTGCTGCGGAGGGGGCTCGCGGGGCTGGGGCCGACGGCCAAGGGGGAGAAGCCGCGGGTGGTGGTGCTCGGGACGGGGTGGGCGGGGTCGCGCCTCATGAAGGACCTCGACACCACCGGCTACGACGTCGTCTGCGTCTCCCCGCGCAACCACATGGTCTTCACGCCGCTGCTCGCCTCCACCTGCGTCGGCACGCTCGAGTTCCGCTCCGTCGCCGAGCCGCTCGCGCGCATCCAGCCCGCCGTCTCCACCTCCCCCGGCTCCTACTTCCTCCTCGCCCGCTGCACCGCCGTCGACCCCGACGCGCACACGGTGAGCCCGGTTCCTCGGTTGGTTCGGTTGGTGAGAGGCGCCGCGCGCGTTGATCCTGTCAGTCAAACGGAGGTCGCTTTTACAGATGTGGAATGTGTGTCCCCGAGATTCGTGGAAGGGGATGATGCTCTATGCGCAGCTGTGCTTGACCTTTTCTCATGTCCATAACCACGTCCGATCTTTTTGGATATTGGGTGGGGAAAAGGAAGAGGAATCTGCGCTTTACTCCCATTCAGCAGGCGCTGCATGTCTATTAGCCTATAGCTCTATGTGGCGGTGCTAATGGAATGAGAAAGACAGAAAAGTTATCACCAGCTCCCACTCATTTATGACTTTGTGGATATTTTTCTTTTGAGACAATTGTGGATATTTTTCTAACTGTACTAGCTTTAGAACTTCATTTCCCTTGGGCCAAAAACTGTTCACATAAACACGGGGAAATCAGCTAGAGGGGAAGGCAAACTTGTTCATTTTAGTTCATCACAATTCAGGCCTTCTACTTTTTTAGAAAAAAATCGCGTTATACACCTGAGACTTCTATATCATTTTAGCTAGTTCATGCATTGGCATTACTTACCTTTGCTTGTTAAGAGTCTGTCTAATAGAAGACTCACTCTGCAACTTAGACAGTTCCTGTTGGCTTTGTGCCTAACACTCCTCAGCATCTCTATCACTATAAGAGGGAATGGCTCTTCACAATTTTGAGCGGTAGACATTTACTTAAGAAGGATTTGGCATATTGCATCAATTTTGGAGGAACAACATGAGTGTTTCTCATTTTCTTCCCACAGTTTTTCCATCGATTTATTCAAACTCCTCTGGCTTCAGATTGATTGCGAGACAGTCACTGAAGGTGAGAAAGATACCTTGAAGCCGTGGAAATTCAAGGTTTCGTATGACAAGTTGGTCTTTGGATGTGGAGCTGAGGCATCGACTTTCGGTATACGTGGTGTTACTGAACATGCAACCTTTCTTCGGGAAGTTCATGATGCTCAAGAGATCCGCAGGAAGCTCCTTCTGAATCTGATGCTGTCTGATGTACCTGGTATGGTAGCAGCTCAATATGTATCTAATTACCCTCTGGCACAAAGTCGTCAATTATTACTTCCGCGTGTTGCTGTCTCTGTATAATGTTTTTTTTTTACTTAAGTCAAGTGGATACAGTTGCGTGTACTTTTTGTTCAATGAATTTTGGATAATTCTATGTCATCTCTCATATGCTTCATTACTGTACTTTTTGTTCAATGCATTTTGGGCAAATCATTTTTTTATGTCTCATATGCTTCATTCTCAGAATATACCTTGTGTGCAGAAACATTTAATACCCATTTGATTATCGCTTATGGATCAATGCTATTTTGTTAAACAGGCATATCAGAGGGCGAGAAGCGCAGACTATTGCACTGTGTTGTTGTTGGAGGTGGTCCAACAGGGGTTGAATTTAGCGGGGAACTTAGTGATTTCATCATCAGAGATGTGAAAGAACGTTACTCACATGTGAAAGATTATGTCCATGTGACCCTGATTGAGGTTTTTGTTGTTGATTTTCTGATTTGATCCCTACTCTTGTGAATTTGGGGCTTAGCAACTGGTATTCTGCTTTCATTTCAGGCAAATGAGATATTGTCATCCTTCGATGTTCGCCTGAGGCAGTATGCTATAAACCAACTAGTTAAGGTCAGTAATCTTTGTTCGGTATCTTTAGCCATCATCAACCAAGACTTGGGGACCAGTAGATTTTCAAATAAGGCATTCAGATCGCCCCATGATATACATAGTTTTTTTTTCGGGAACATGATGTACATAGTTGGTACTTGTAATAGCTGTGTATCATTCTCTCCCATGTCATTTGGAATATGAATATAACCTGCCCTTGCATGGTCATCGACCAGTCAGGTGTTAGGCTTGTACGAGGAATCGTGAAGGATGTACAACCTGACAAATTAATCCTGGACAATGGAGAGGAGGTTCCTTATGGTTTGCTGGTATGGTCTACTGGAGTTGGTGCTTCATCATTCGTCAAGTCATTGCCATTTCCTAAGTCACACGGAGGAAGGTATAATTGATTGGTAGGACCTTATAATTAATTTACATAGTTTATTGATTGGACCCGCGGGGGGGGGGGAGTGATCTGTCGCCTGTTGGCTCATGTGTCATGTGTAAATCCTAGGATTGTTAATAGGTTATGTACTGTTTGCAGGATCGGTGTAGATGAGTGGTTACGTGTTCCTTCTGTCCCAGATGTATTCGCTGTTGGTGATTGCTGTGGTTTCCTTGAAAGCACCGGCAAGGAAGTTCTCCCAGCCTTAGCGCAGGTAATTTCATGAACTATCTTGACGCAGTTCAAGAGTATGAAAGCATTTTGTCAAGTTACTATCTCAGAAAAAAAAATGGGGATATGCAGCAGCGCAAAGAGATGCTTATACTTCCCACCAAATTACAGACACTTGGGGTGTTGGGCATGACATAAGACTATCTCTTTGCGCTGCTGCATATCAGTCATGCATTCTATGATTTTGTTCCCCACTTGTACTCCTGAACAGGTTGCCGAGCGGCAAGGCTTGTACCTTGCTCGCCTGCTCAACCGTGTGATGAAGGCTGGAGGAGGGCACGCAAATTCCCAGGTCGAAGCCGATCTAGGTCCAAAGTTTGTGTATAAGCATCTAGGGAGTATGGCAACCGTTGGAAGGTACAAAGCTCTGGTGGACCTGAGGCAAAGCAAGGTTGGCTGCTCCTCCGTTCTTTGTGAATCTTTGCAGTTCACTAGACTCGAACTGAGCGTTTTTTTTTCCTATTCGCAGGACTCGAAGGGCATATCCATCGCAGGATTTGCAAGCTGGTTCATCTGGCGCTCAGCATACCTGACTCGTGTTGTCAGCTGGAGAAATAGGCTCTATGTGGCTATCAACTGGCTGACCACGATGATATTCGGCCGTGACATAAGCCGTATCTAGGGTATCGATCTGTAGATCTTTGGGCTCTGAACTGTATGAGTTCGATACAACATATAGGCCACGAACACTAAAAGAAACATAGGTCTTGATCACATTGCATCTTTTTCCCCCTCCTGCTCCTCTCTTTATCCCTTTCAGACTTGTCAGCCACGTGAGTTCCAAATGCACAATCTTTTTTTTTTGTAAATTATGAATAAATGAGATGCAATTTGATGGTCTTCAAGTTACTTGGTGTGTAGACGATGAATACTTATGCAACTGTAGTTTCTTTGCTCAGGAACTAGTGATCGGTCTCCAAGAACCTCACTATACACGTTGTAAACGTCCGGCGAATAAATGCAAAACCAAGATAATGGAAGATAATATCAGAAAGACTACACGAACCAGCAAATGAAACAATGCCGTAGTCAGGTGTTTCTTTAGAGGTTCCATTTCCAGTTTGTTGTTTCCTATACCACGTTTTAACTTGCTCTCATGAGAAAAAGAACTTCTATTAACATTGCGAAAATGATGAGTTGGCTTGCTGCCAGAACTATCAGTGAATGAAATATATGCTTTTGAGAGTAACTTATGTTGGAGGATAAATGAGCATAAAAGATCAGGCTTGGCTTCTCAAGCAACAAAGGCAACATTTCCATCCATTTTCTGGGTATTTCATATACTATCCTATATAACCTCTCAGTTTGATACTTTGATGACCAGAGTTTCTATGAATTATAAGCAGTACATAGAAATCTCATTGCTCTGAATGCACATTTTGGCATCCAATCAACAGGGGAAATTTCATCCCACAACAACCCTCCACATTTGGCTTGACCAACAGTTTGACAGACTAATGAGGTACAACAGGCCCCAGGGGGACTAAACAGAACCATTCTAGTAAACAAATGGAAAGGGAAAAAACATTGTTACACTACAACACAGCAGATACCATCCAAAGAAACGAAATGGAATAACTGGAATCAGAACCATGAAGTCCAAAGAAACTCCGCGACCGAGAAGGTCTACATCCTCCGCCTCTTGTTGCGCTGTGGGGGGGCACCATCCACATCTAAAGAAGCCAACGCGCTGCTCCTCCCCCTCCTCAGGGTTCTCGAAGAACCTGCGTTACTAGGCTCTCCCGCCGTCTCAGAAACACCTGCATCCCCCTGTATCACTGCAATGGTGCTCGAGTTTGATGCTTGGTCTGTAGAAGGTGCTGCACCAACATGGGTTCCGTCAACTGTTGCCTCGGGATTCAAAGGGTTCGGCGATGAAGCAGATGCTCCGTATTGGCCAGGTGTAGCTAACCTTCTAAGGTATGAAGCAGATGCTCCGTGTTGGCCAGGTGTAGCTATCCTTCTAAGGTCACTCATGGCAGTTGCCAATCTTTCTGTATTTGCAATGCCAATAAGAGTAAGCCGTTGCAACAAATCAAATCCTTCTGGTAAAACCGGGCTTGAACCATCTCTAGGTGCATCTGGCGCACTATTTCCAGGCAGACCACTATCAGGGGCAGCAAAAGCACCATCAGGAGAGTTATCTACCTCGCTCAGCAACCGTCTTGCTCTCATCCTTGTGGTCAATCTACTTAGGCGGCCAGTGTGTGGAGCAACGTCACCTGTTTCATGCACAGCAGGTTCAGACGGGCCTTCGAATCTACTCACACTACTCATGATCTGTTGATCAAGAAGGCGCCTCCATGATGACAGTATCCCATGTGCGTCACCAAGCCTTCTTGACATTGGGCGTAAGTGCTGAAACTGCTGCCGGAAACTTTCAAGACGATTTCCATGTGGCCTTGGTGGGATTGTAAGACCTGGCTGCTTGCCTTCATCCGCAGCCTTCTCTGCATCTGAACAAGAATTCCCTCTGCCATAGATAGGAGTGATATTAGCCTCCGTCACCTCGCCCTTGCAGACTGGGCATTCCTTGTGGTTGGAGTAGACATTAAGCCATTGGTATAAGCAAGGCCAGCAGAAGAGATGGCCACAAGAAGTGACCACCGGCTCTCCGGCCATATCAAAGCATATGTTGCACTCAAATGTGGCGACGCTCTTGCCCCGCTCCTCCGACTCCTCTGAGGCACCTACTTCTACTCCATTGCCGGTTACCTTATCATCTCCAACGATATCAATTGCCACCTCATGATGTGGCACCGGCACTGCTGCATCATGCCCTAGAGGTTGAACCTCGGAGCTGAGCGGTGGAAGGTCCGATCTAAACCGCCCAGTGGGCCTAGAGCGGAGCCACCGGCTTCCTGTCTGCTCAAGCAGCCGCCTGTACCTTGTTGCAGCGTCAGGGAGGAAGGAGGAGGAGGCCGTCGATGAAGACGGGCGATCCTCCCAAAGAAAGGCGCTGGCTCGCACCAGCGAAGGCGGGGGGTGGAAGCCGAAGCCGATGTCGTCCGGGAGCTCATCGATGACCGGCGCTGGCGCGTACGGCAGGTGCGCGTCCTCGGGATGGTACGAGGAGTACACCTCTGGTGGCGGAGGAGAAAGGCCGGCGCGAGACGGGGAGTAGGGGGCATGCGGGGGCTCGGGAGGCGGAGGGGCGTCGACGGAGGCGGCAGAGGAGGAGGGCGAGGAGGGCATCGGGGTGCTGAGCGCGAGGTCGGAGCCGAGGTCGGAGCGGCGAGACCGCGGGGCGCGGGGGAGGCCGAGGTACAGGTTCAGATCCATCCTCCTGCTACTTCCCGCAGCCTCATCGGCGTCCATCCGCCGGCGAGGCCCCGCCCCAGCTTCCTCCGGGTAACACCAGGTCGCCTCCTCCCCGCCTTAGCATGGCAGGGCGGCGCGAGAGGCAAACCCTATGTCGGGGAGGTGGCGCGGCGCGGGGGGACGGCTCGTCATGGATGGGCTTGCCGTGGCGCCCCCTCTCCGGCGCTGTTCCAGAGGATTGGCTGGCGAGGGCGAGGGCGGCGGCGGTGGCGGTGGAAGGACGCGGCCTCGCCCGGGGTGGAGGGGTCCGGCTGGGCGGAGGCGCGGGTGGGGATGGGGAGGCGCCGAGGAGGAGAGGGAAAAAGGTATAGCAGCAAAGCGGTGCGGGGGAGAATTGCCTTTCTATTGCCTACCGCGGAAGAACAGCATGCTGCGTCAGGTTAACAGCTGGTTACAAAACGCTTGACTGTAGACCTTTCATCGACAGCTGTTTTTTTACCAATTTACCTCGAATGGAAAATATAGCCATCTAGCTAGGCTTGCAAACACACTCCATGGAGTGGCCCGGCACAAAGAGGAAGAAGAAAGAAAAAAATAATCAAGGAAAAAATGGGTAGAAAAGGAAGGCAGCGATGGAGCACGAGGAGAAGGCGGTCGTCGAGGGAGGAGGGGCGTGGAAAGGGCGGTAGATGGTGAGAGATAGGAGGCATCGGAGAAGAAGTTTTTGTGTATTCTTGTCAAGTTGTCGTTTTGTGGCATCTTATTACATATTTTTCATACATGCCAGTTGCATATGAGTCGTGTTTATGCCATTGTCGATGTATCATTCTTTGGCGGGTAATGATAATAAATAAAGTTGTAATGCCAACGTGCAATAATAGTGGTAGGCATGTAAATAACCCTATCAAATAAAAAAGGACGTCTTATTTAGTATGAGCAATTTTATGACACAACAAAACTAGAACTCTACTTCTGAGCTGATCTGAGCCATATCGCATTGATGCATTCCTTTCGTAGCACAGGTGTAGTCTTCAGCACCTTATGAACACATGTATTTTCTCTCTCGCATGCACACTTGCCCCAATATTACATGTTTCGAATTCTCTTTATCTTTGCAAACATGCCTTCTCCTCATTCCATATTTTCTATGCTTCAGTTTCAAAAATTAATTAATTTGAAAAACAATAAATTTTCTATGCTTATTGTTAGGTCCAGCTGGGATGCCACATCGACGAGTTTTTCCCTGACGGTTTTTCTGCATGCCGAACCGCATCGCCTAACTTCTCCCGGCCAACCAGGCTCGATATGATCACACCAGAGCAGCTCACCAGTGCCCGATGGCCAAGTCACCCAGGTCGGGCCACACCACACTGGCATCCATTATTCACAACACACATCACTCGCATTCCAATCGTTAGGAGGGGTAGGACAACGTAGATGACGAGTGGTAGGCAAGACTTCAAGGCGTGGCCGTTGGCGATTGCCAGAGTGAGCGGCAGCTAGTACGGCAATCTTCTCCCCTTGGATGCATCCTCTATTTATCACCCTCTGGTAGTTAGCTTCTTTGTGGCTAGATTTTCTCTCAGACTGGGATGCATATTAGATGGGCTTAGACTACTCGTTTCCAGTTCAAAGAAGTATTGTGGATAGATGAATGTACTTAATCAGCGTGGCATGTTCCCATTGAATAAATTATAGGTGAAACTGTTACTGGTATAATTTGAAATCATGTATGTTTTTATTTAGTATTATCATATACGACCTTAAGTGTGAATGATTCAATGGATGAGATTAAAAGTGGTGCAAATATACTATTTTACTTACTCTGAGTCTGGCCGATCGGGAGAAGTTAGGCGATGCGATTCGACGTGCAGAAAAACCATTAGGAAAAAAGACTGATGTGGCATGCTAACTGGACTGACAATCGGGACTCATCGGTTAGAGCGCTAAAAAAATTTAAATAGAGTAAATTGTGAAAACACACTTTGCTAATGGGGTAAAATGAATGAAATCCCGCTAAATGGGGTAATTAGTGTAAAAAATGTCAAAATATTTAGTAAAAAACAGGGATTCACTCTTAAAAAATAGTATACCAAAGCAATGGCAAACTGAATCTTGGCTTACAAAATTAATGAAGCAGTGAATTTAAAAAAAATGCGAGTTCAACGCACAAATTTCAATCTTAATCCTGACACCAATTTTAGAAGATTACAACAATTTTGACACATTATATTAGAAAATTAAATTTTGTGTTTGGCCCCACATGTCAGCCTCACATATGAGTGGGGTTATTTTGAGGATGACAGGTGGGACGGGATTTTTTTTTTTTTTGTAGTTATCTGAAATTGACATCAAAAGTTGTAGTTTTCTAATAAGAGATCACAAATAGTTGTTGTTTTCTGAAATTTTGTTGTGCGTACGGATGGAGATGGAACTTACAGGTGGGCCTCTGTAGTGCTACAGAATCGCTAGGTGCACACCTTGCTGATGCACATCAGAATGTTCTGGGAGTAGAAAAGAAGAACTCAAATAATATGCCAAGGGTAACCATACCATTTTATAAAATGATATTTGTTCATTTTGCATCCATCTACCTAAGCAGAAACTGAAGCCGCCATGTTCATCATTCATCCCTCATACCAAACAAAAAATGGCTCATGTCATTAAAAGAGCAACAAAGGCCGACAGGTTCTAGAAAACAGGGTGATCCCACTTTGACCCCAAAACAAATGCACCCAACATGACATTTCCAACTATTTTGATTTTCTCCTTATATAAGTACTACTAGTAGTAGACAACTCTAAAGATATGTGGGGGATATAAAGAATTATGGGTCCCACAATAAAGATATGCACAATGAAGGAACGGTGGAGGTTGTGTGACACATGGCTCTTGCAGAGCTCTCTACAAGGGTCACTTTCTTTATCTTTTCTCCTCAAGCACATCGAGTGAATGTCTGGTGCTCCGGGAGCGCCTCAGCCGTTCGATCTCAGAACCAACGTTTACGGTTAGAGCTCGCGCTTGTTTGCAAAAAAATACCCCGGGGAGTCCGATGATTACGTATAGGTCTTACGCATCTTTATATCACCGTTGGATCTAGATCTAGTGGCAGAGCTCGCACGGGAGCACTTGTTCTTAGGTTCTCCCGGAGCACAGGATGTTTTCCCCAAGCACATCATTATATAGCTATATGGTGGGATAAGTGGCAGTTGTGAGTAAATAACGACCAAGATTGATGGCCAATTTGATTAAAGGTCCAGCTTATAAATATAACACTTCGCTACCCAGAATGGTGTGCTTGTTCATCTCTTCATAACTATTCCACTAAATCCACGAACGTCGATGTCATCACCACCACAAAGCAGCAGCAACAATGTCGTAGGCAGGAATGGGCAAGTTAGTTTCACAACCGGGTCTAGGTTTGGGCACAAACCGCTCTTCTTCTGGCCTTCTCCATGGCCTGATTCCCGACAATGCGGTCAAGCCGGCTTCCTCCTCCTAAGCGCCTTCGATCAAGGTCTTTGTGATCTTAGTAGGCAACATGGGAATGACCATCACATTTACCATCCTAATGTGCCATCTTGCCGACAAAATTGTTCTGCTGGCAATGGAACCTAACAAGGTCCGGGGAGAGGTGTTGGATCTCCAGCATGCCGCGGTTTTCTTGCCGCTTACCGATCAGGTGTCGGGCACAAACATGTCTGTGACCAAGGGATCTAACCTTGTCATCAACGACGGGGCTATGTGTGCTCTAGGGGGTTGGTGCCCCCCCCCAAACAATGATGTTTTGAGATAGTTGCCTAGCTCTGCCACTGCTGGTCATCATCACCTTCTATAGAGGAACCATGACATGTTCAAGAAGATGTTGTAAATATGCCCTAGAGGCAATAATAAAATGGTTATTATTATATTTCCTTGTTCTTGATAACTGTTTGTTGTTCATGCTATAATTTTATTTACCGGAAACCATAATACATGTGTGAATACATAGACCACAACATGTCCCTAGTGAGCCTGTAGTTGACTAGCTCGTTGATCAATAGATGGTTATGGTTTCCTGACCATGGACATTGGATGTCGTCGATAACAGGATCACATCATTAGGAGAATGTGTGATGGACAAGACCCAATCCTAAGCATAGCACAAGATTGTGTAGTTCGTTTGCTAAGAGCTTTTCTAATGTCAAGTATCATTTCCTTAGACCATGAGATTGTGCAACTCCCGGATACCATAAGAATGCTTTGGGTGTACCAAACGTCACAACGTAACTGGGTGGCTATAAAGGTGCACTACAGGTATCTTCGAAAGTGTCTGTTGGGTTGGCACGAATCGAGACTGGGATTTGTCACTCCGTATGATGGAAAGGTATCTCTGGGCTCACTCGGTAATGCATCATCATAATGAGCTCAATGTGACTAAGGAGTTAGTCACGGGATCATGCGTTATGGAACAAGTAAAGAGACTTGCCAGTAACGAGATTGAACGAGGTATTGGGATACCGACAATCGAATCTCGGGCAAGTAACATACCTGTGGACAAAGGGAATTGTATACGGGATTGATTGAATCCCCGACATCGTGGTTCTTCCGATGAGATCATTGTGGAACATGTGGGAGACAACATGGGTATCCAGATCCCGCTGTTGGTTATTGGCCGGAGAGATGTCTCGGTCATGTCTGCATGATTCCCGAACCCGTATGGTCTACACACTTAAGGTTCAGTGACGCTAGAGTTGTTATGGGAAATAGTATGTGGTTACTGAAGGTTGCTCGGAGTCCTGGATGAGATCCTGGACGTCACGAGGAGTTCCAGAATGGTCCGGAGATGAAGATTTATATATGGGAAGTCCTTATTCGCTCGCTGGAAGTGTTTGGGGGTTTACCGGTATTGTACCGGGACCACCGAAGGGGTTTCGGGGGTCCACTGGGAGGGTCCACCTGCCCCTGAGGGCCCTATGGGATCAATATGGAGGGGAACCAGCCCCTAGGTGGGCTAGGCGCCAACTCACCCCTAGGGCCCATGCGCCTAGGGTTGGGGGAAACCCTAAAGGGGGCGCCCCCCTTGGCTTGGGGGGCAAGCCTCCCCCTTGGCCGCCCCCTCCCCCCCCCCTCTAGATGCATCTAGAGGGGGCCAGCCCCCTCTCCCTTTCCCCTATAAATAGTGGGGGGGGGGAGGGCTGCCACACCCCTTCCCTTGGCGCAACCCCTCCCTCCCCAACACCTCCTCCTCCTTCGTAGAGCTTGGCGAAGCCCTGCAGAAATACCACAAGCTCCACCACCACGCCGTCGTGCTGCCAGAGCTTTCCCTCAACTTCTCCTCTCCCCTTGCTGGATCAAGGAGGAGAAGTCCCCGGGCTGTACGTGTGTTGAATGTGGAGGCGACGTCCGTTCGGCATTAGATCGGATCGTCCGTGATTTGAATCGCCGCGAGTACGACTCCATCATCCGCGTTCTAGCAATGCTTCCGCTTAGCGATCTTCAAAGATATGAAGCTGCACTTCCTCTCTCTCTTTCTCTTGTTACTAGAATCTCCTAGATTGATCTTGGTGATACGTAGGAAAATTTTGAATTATTGCTACGTTCCCCAACAATGGCATCATGAGCTAGGTCTATGTGTAGACTCTATGCACGAGTAGAACACAAGTACTTGTGGGTGTTGGTTTGTTCAATTTGCTTACCGTTACTAGTCTTATCTTGGTTTGGTAGCATTGTGGGATGAAGCGGCCCGGACCGACCTTACATGTACGCTTACGTGAGATAGGTTCCACCGACTGACATGCACTTGTTGCATAAGGTGGCTAGCGGGTGTCTGTCTCTCCCACTTTAGTCGGATCAGATTCGATGAAAAGGGTCCTTATGATGGGTAAATGGCAATTGGCATATCACCGTTGTGGCTTTTGCGTAGGTAAGAAATGTTCTTGCTAGAAACCCATAGCAGCCACGTAAAAAACATGCAACAACAATTAGAGGACGTCTAACTTGTTTTTGCAAGGTATGCTATGTGATGTGATATGGCCAAAAGAATGTGATGTATGATATCGATCATGTTCTTGTAATAGGAATCACGACTTGCATGTCGATGAGTATGACAACTGGCAAAATCCATAGGGGTTGTCTTAATTTATTGTATGACCTGCGGGTCATTGAAAATGCCATGTAATTAGTTTACTTTATTGCTCACCGTTAGCCATAGTAGTAGAAATAATATATAGTTGGCGAGACAACTTCATGAAGACACGATGATGGAGATCATGGTGTCATGCCAGTGACAAAGGTGATCATGCCGCGTCTCAAAGATGGAGATCAAAGGCGCAAGATGATATTGGCCATATCATGTCACTTTATGATTTGCATGTGATGTTTACATCTTATTTGCTTAGAACGACGGTAGCATAAATAAGATGATCCCTCACTAAAATTTCAAGGAAGTGTTCCCCTAACTATGCACCGTTGCGAAGGTTCGTTGTTTCGAAGCACCACATGATGATCGGGTGTGATAGATTCTAACGTTCGCATACAACGGGTGTAAGCCAGATTTACACATGCAAAACACTTAGGTTAACTTGACGAGCCTAGCATGTACAAACATGGCCTCGGAACACAAGAGACCGAAAGGTCGAACATGAGTCGTATAGTAGATACGATCAACATGGAGATGTTCACCGATGATGACTAGTCCATCTCACGTGATGATCGGACACGACCTAGTTGACTCTGATCGTGTATCACTTAGATGACTAGAGGGATGTCTATCTGAGTGGGAGTTCATTAAATAATTTGATTAGATGAACTTAATTATCATGAACATAGTCTAAAATATCTTTATAATATGTCTTGTAGATCAAATGGCCCATGCTAATGTTGCCCTCAACTTCAACGCGTTCCTAGAGAAAATCAAGCTGAAAGACGATGGTAGCAACTAGCAACTACACGGATTGGGTCCGAAACTTGAGGATCATCCTCATAGCTGCAAAGAAAGCATACGTCCTTGAAGCACCGCTAGGTGACGCACCCATTTTCCCAGCAACTCAAGACGTTATGAACGCCTGGCAGTCGTGTAGTGATGATTACTTCCTAGTTCAGCGCGGCATGCTTTACAGCTTAGAACCGGGGCTCCAAAAGTGTTTTGAGCATCACAAAGCATATGAGATGTTCCAAGAGCTGAAAATGGTTTTCCAAGCTCATGCCTGGGTCAAGAGATATGAAGTATCCAACAAGTTCTACAGTTCTAAGATGGAGGAAAACAGTTCTGTCAGCGAGCATATACTCAAAATGTCTGGGTTGCACAACCGTTTGTCTCAGCTGGGAGTTAATCTTCCAGATGACTTAGTCATTGACAGGATCCTCCAGTCGCTCCCACCTAGCTACAAGAGATTTGTGATGAACTACAATATGCAAGGGATGGAGAAGTCCATTCCTGAGTTATATTCAATGCTGAAATCAGCGGAGGTGGAAATCAAAAAGGAACATCAAGTGTTGATGGTGAATAAGACCACTAGTTTCAAGAAAGGCAAGGGTAAAAAGAACTTCAACAAGGACGACAAGGGAGTTGCCGCGCTTGGTAAATCAGTTGCCAGGAAGAAGCCAAACAATGGACCCAAGCCTGAGACTCTGTGCTTTTATTGCAAGGGAAATGGTCACTGGAAGCAAAACTGCCCCAAGTACTTAAGGGATAAGAAGGCCGGCAACACCAAAGGTATATGTGATATACATGTTATTGATGTGTACCTTACCAATACTCGTAGTAGCTCCTAGGTATTTGATATCGGTGTGGTTTCTCATATTTATAACTCAAAACAGGAGCTGCGGAATAAGCGAAGATTGGCGAAGGACGAGGTGATGATGCGCGTCGGGAATGGTTCCAAGGTCGATGTGATCGCCGTCGGCACGCTACCTATACATTTACCTACGGGATTCGTTTTAAACATTAATAATTGTTATTTAGTGCAGCTTTGAGCATGAACATTGTATCTAGATCTCGTTTAATGTGATATGGCTACTCATTTAAATCCAAGAATAATGGTTGTTCTATTTATATGAGAGACATGTTTTATGGTCATGCCCCGCTGGTCAATGGTTTATTTTTACTGAATTTCGAACGTGATGTTACACATATTCATAGTGTGAATACCAAAAGATGTAAGGTTGATAATGATAGTCCCACACACTTGTGGCACTGCCCCTTGGTCACATTGGTGTCAAATGCATCAAGAAACTCCATGCAGATGGACTTTTGGAGTCTCTTGATTATGAATCATTTGACATGTGCGAACCATGCCTCATGGGCAAAATGACCAAGACTCCGTTCTCTAGAACAATGAAGCGAGCAACCAACTTGTTGGAAATAATACATATTGATGTGTGCGGTCCAATGAGCGTTGAGGCTCGCGATGGCTATCGTTATGTGATATCACCCTCACTGATGACTTAAGTAGATATGGGTATGTCTACTTAATGAAACACAAGTCTGAGACCTTTGAAAAGTTCAAGGAATTTCAGAGTGAGGTAGAGAATCAACATTACAGGAAAATAAAGTTCTTACGATCAGATCGTGGAGGAGAATACTTGAGTCACGAGTTTGGTACGCACTTAAGGAAATGTGGAATTGTATCACAACTCACGCCGCCTGGAACACCTCAGCATAATGGTGTGTCTGAACGTCGTAATCGCACTCTATTGGATATGGTGCGATGTATGCTGTCTCTTACCGATTTACCGCTATCATTTTGGGGTTATGCTTTAGAGACAGCCGCATTCACTTTAAATAGGACACCATCTAAATCTGTTGAGACGACACCGTATATTATGGTTTGGGAAGAAACCTAAGCTGTCATTTCTAAAAGTTTGGGGATGCGATGCTTATGTCAAGAAACTTCAACCTGAAAAGCTCGAACCCAAGTCGGAAAAACGCATCTTCATAGGACACCCTAAGGAAACCATTGGGTACACCTTCTACCTAAGATCCGAAGGCAAGATCTTTGTTGCTAAGAACAGATCCTTTCTGGAGAAAGAGTTTCTCTCGAAAGAAGTAAGTGGGAGGAAAGTAGAACTTGATGAAGTACTGCCTCTTGAACTGGAAAGTAGCGTAGCTCAGGAAGATATTTCTGTGGTGCCTGCACCGACTAGAGAGGAAGTTAATGACGATGATCATGGAACTTCAAATCAAGTTGCTACCAAACTTCGTAGGTCCACAAGGGCACGTTCCACACCAGAGTGGTACGGTAACCCTATCCTGGAAATCATGTTGTTAGACAACAGTGAACCTTCGAACTATGAATAAGCGATGGCGGGCCCGGATTCCAAAAAATGGCTTGAAGACATGAAATCCGAGATAAGACCCATGTATGAAAACAAATTATGGACTTTGACAGACTTGCTCGATGATCGGCAACCCATAGAAAATAAATGGATCTTTATGAAGAAGACTGACGCGGATGGTAATGTGACCGTCTATAAGGCTCGGCTTGTCGCTAAGGTTTATCGAAAAGTTCAAGGGGTTGACTACGATGAGACCTTCTCACCCATAGCGAAGCTGAAGTCCGTCCGAATCATGTTAGCGGTTGCCGCATTCTGATTATGAGATATGGCAAATGGATATCAAAACGACATTCCTTAACGGTTTCCTTAAGGAAGAATTGTATATGATGCAGCCGGAAGGTTTTGTCGATCCTAAGAATGCTGACAAGGTGTGAAAGCTCCAGCGCTCCATCTATGGGCTGGTGCAAGCATCTCGGAGTTTGAACATTCGCTTTAATGAAATTATCAAAGAGTTTGGGTTTATGCAGACTTATGGAGAAGCTTGTGTTCACAAGAAACTGAGTGGGAGCTCTGTAGCATTTCTCATATTATATGTGGAAGACTATTGATGGGAAATGATATAGAACTTTTGGAAAGCATAAAGGCCTACTTGAATAAGTGTTTTTCAATGAAGGACCTTGGAGAAGCTGCTTGCGTATTAGGCATCAAGATCTATAGAGATAGATCGAGACGCCTCATCGGTCTTTCACAAAGCACATACCTTGATAAGATATTGAAGAAGTTCAATATGGATCAGGCCAAGAAGGGGTTCTTGCCTGTATTGCAAGGTGTGAAATTAAGCACGGCTCAATGCCCGACCTCGGCAGAAGATAGAGAAAAGATGAGTGTCATCCCCTATGCCTCAGCCATGGGGTCTATTATGTATGCTATGTTGTGTACCAGACCTGATGTGAACCTTGCCGTAAGTTTTGAAGGGAGGTACCAAAGTAATCCCGGCATGGAACACTGGACATCGGTCAAGAATATCCTGAAGTACCTAAACAGGACTAAGGATATGTTTCTCGTTTATGGAGGTGACAAAGAGCTCGTCGTAAAGGGTTACGTCGATGCTAGATTCGACACAGATCTGGATGACTCCAAGTCACAAACCGGACACATGTATATTTTGAATGGTGGGCAGGCAGCTGGTGCAGTTGCAAGCAAAGCGTCATGGCGGGATCTACATGTGAAGCGGAGTACATGACAGCCTCGGAGGCAGCGCATGAAGCAATCTGGATGAAGGAGTTCATTACCGACCTAGGAGTTATTCCCAATGTGTCAGGCCCGATGACTCTCTTCTGTGACAACACTGGAGCTATTGCCCTTGCCAAGGAGCCCAGGTTTCACAAGAAGACCAGGCATATCAAGCGTCGCTTCAACTCCATTCATGAAAATGTTCAAGATGGAGACATAGATATTTGTAAAGTGCATACGAATCTGAATGTCGTAGATCTGTTGACTAAACCTCTTCCATGAGCAAAACATGATCAACACCAGAACTCTATGGGTGTTCGATTCATCACAATGTAACTAGATTATTGACTCTAGTGCAAGTGGGAGACTATTGGAAATATCCCTAGAGGCAATAATAAAATGGTTATTATTATATTTCCTTGTTCATGATAATTGTCTATTGTTCATGCTATAATTGTATTAACCGGAAACCATAATACATGTGTGAATACATAGACCGCAACATGTCCCTAGTGAGCCTCTAGTTGACTAGCTCGTTGATCAATAGATGGTTATGGTTTCATGACCATTGACATTGGATGTCGTTGATAACGAGATCACATCATTAGGAGAATGATGTGATGGACAAGACCCAATCCTAAGCATAGCACAAGATCGTGTAGTTCGTTTGCTAAGAGCTTTTCTAATGTCAAGTACCATTTCCTTAGACCATGAGATTGTGCAACTCTCGGATACCGTAGGAATGCTTTGGGTGTACCAAACGTCACAACATAACTAGGTGGCTATAAAGGTGCACTACAGGTATCTCCGAAAGTGTCTATTGGGTTGGCACGAATCGAGACTGGGATTTGTCACTCTGTATGACGGAGAGGTATCTCTGGGCCCACTCGGTAATGCATCATCATAATGAGCTCAATGTGACTAAGGAGTTAGTCATGGGATCATGCGTTACGAAACGAGTAAAGAGACTTGCCAGTAACGAGATTGAACAAGGTATTGGGATACCGACGATCGAATCTCGGGCAAGTAACAGACCGGTGCACAAAGGGAATTGTATACGGGATTGATTGAATCCCCGACATCGTGGTTCATCCAATGAGATCATCGTGGAACATGTGGGAGCCAACATGGGTATCCAGATCCCGCTGTTGGTTATTGGCCGGAGAGATGTCTCGGTCATGTCTGCATGATTCCCGAACCCGCAGGGTCTACACACACTAGTAGAAAAAGGGCCATTCGAACCGGCTCGTGAGGGCCATTTGTCACGGTTCCCGAACCGGGACTAAAGGGTCGTAACTAAAGCCCTCTACCTTTAGTCCCAGTTCGATCGGGAACAGGGACAGATAGGGCTCCACGTGGCCGGAGCGGCTTGCCCAGGCAGGGGAACCTTTTGTCCCGGTTGGTGCCACCAACCCGGACCAAAAGGCTTCCACGCGTTAGCAGTTCAGAGGCTGGATTTTTTTCTGAAAGGGGGGGGGTTGGGGGTTTTGTAGGGTTAATTTAGGGGCTTCATATATTATGTTAGCTAGCTAATAGAGAGGAGTGTCCTCTCTTATCTCTGTGCTTAGTCGACGCTACGTATAGAGAGGACTCGACACGCTAGCTATCTAGTAAGCAAACGAAGGAAACCATTAAGTACAGAAGATCGTCATGAACATATATACATAGAGAGAGGTGATCGACCTCTCATTCTCCAATAGATTGGTCGAACAACAAGTTTTCGTATATCTATCCGACGCTACTGGCTACATATATATATATACAATATAAGATCTCTTACGTCCCCTAACATCTGAACTCAACTTCCACATGGTATTCTCCGTGTTTGTCGATGACGTGGTTGATGTCTACTACGCAACCTTCTTCTTGTAGACGTTGTTGGGCCTGCAAGTGCACAGGTTTGTAGGACAGTAGCAAATTTCCCTCAAGTGGATGACCTAAGGTTTATCAATCCGTAGGAGGCGTAGGATGAAGATGGTCTCTCTCAAACAACCCTGCAACCAAATAACAGAGTCTCTTGTGTCCCCAACACACCCAATACAATGGTAAATTGTATAGGTGCACTAGTTCGGCGAAGAGATGGTGATACAAGATCAATATAGATGGTAGATAAAGGTATTTGTAATCTGAAATTATAAAAACAGCAAGGTAACTAATGATAAAAGTGAGCGTAAACGGTATTGCAATGATAGGAAACAAGGCCTAGGGTTCATAATTTCACTAGTGCAAGTTCTCTCAACAATAATAACATAGATAAATCATATAACAATCCCTCAACATGCAACAAAGAGTCACTCCAAAGCCACTAATAGCGGAGAACAAACGAAGAGATCATGGTAGGGTACGAAATCACCTCAAAGCTATTCTTTCGGATCAATCTATTCAAGAGTTCGTACTAGAATAACACCTTAAGGCACAGATCAACCAAAACCCTAATGTCACCTAGATACTCCATTGTCACCTCAAATATCCGTGGGCATGATTATACGATATGCATCACACAATCTCAGATTCATCTATTCAACCAACACAAAGTACTTCAAAGAGTGCCCCAAAGTTTCTACCGGAGAGTCAAGAACGTGTGCCAACCCCTATGCATAGGTTCATGGGTGGAACCCGCAAGTTGGTAACCAAAACATACATCAAGAGGCACATGATATCCCATTCTCACCACAAATAAGCACGGCAAGACATACATCAAGTGTTCTCATAAAAGACTCAATCCGATAAGATAACTTCAAAGGGGAAAACTCAATTCATCACAAGAGAGTAGAGGGGGAGAAACATCATAAGATCCAACTGCAATAGCAAAGCTCGGGATACATCAAGATCGTGCCATAGAGGGAACACGAGAGAGAGAGATCAAACACATAGCTACTGGTACATACCCTCAGCCTCGAGGGTGAACTACTCCCTCCTCGTCATGGATAGCGCCGGGATGATGAAGATGGCCACCGGTGATGGGTTCCCCCTCTGGCAGGGTGCCGGAACGGGCTCCCGAGAGGTTTTTGGTGGCTACAGAGGCTTGCGGCGGCGGAACTCCCGATCTATCTTGATATTTGATGGTTTTAGGGTACGTAGGCTTATATAGGCGAAAGAAGTCGGTCGGGGGGTGCTCGAGGGGTCCACGAGACAGGGGGTCGTGCCCTATAGGGGGGCGCCCCCCTATCTCCTGGGCTCCTCGAGGATCTTCTGACTTGATCTCCAAGCCTCCAGGATGATAATCTTCCAAAAAAACACGTTGCCGAAGGTTTCATTCCGTTTGGACTCCGTTTGATATTCCTTTTCTTCGAAATACTGAAACAGGCAATAAAACAACAATATGGGTTGGGCCTCCAGTTAATAGGTTAGTCCCAAAAGTAATATAAAAGTGTATAATAAAGCCCATAATCATTCAAAACAGATAATAATATAGCATGAATGCTTCATAAATTATAGATACGTTGGAGACGTATCAACATCCCCAAGCTTAATTCCTACTCGTCCTCGAGTAGGTAAATGATAAAAATAGAATTTATGAAGTGTGAATGCTAGAAGGTGCACAAGTTTGATCAATGATAATTTCAGTCACCTTTTCTAGCATGATTATATGTCATAACAGTAGTTCATCTCATAAAACTTTTCACGATAAAGTAACAAGCAATCCACATGTCAAAGCATAGACCATAAACTTTCTTGAAAACTAGCAAACTTCATTCTTAGCCATCAAACAATTGCAATTCATCTTACTTTCAGGAAGAGTCTGTGTCAGAGCTTTGGTTTAGCAAACTTCACATACTCAACTATCATATAGTCTTCTACAATTGCTAACACTCACGCAGTACTTGTGGTTATGAAGTTTCAATCAGACACAGAGAAAGATTGGGGCTTATAATGTTGCCTCCAAACTTATTCACCTTTGGGTGATGTCAACAATAATAGTTCATGCTAACGTATATCCAATTGGATATATATATCAGGATCACCCTAACACAAAGTGCTTGCCAAAGGATAAAATGAAAAAGGGAAAGGTGAAGATCACCTTGACTCTTGCATAAAGTAAAAGACATAAAGTAAAAGATAGGCCCTTCGCAGAGGGAAGCAGAGGTTGTCATGCGCTTTTAGGGTTGGATACACAAAATCTTAATGCGAAAGAACGTCACTTTATATTGACCCTTGTATATGGACCTTTATTATGCAGTCTGTCGCTTTTATTGCTTTCATAACAAGTTCGTACAAAGCTTATTTGCTCCACACTAATAAGTCATGCATATTTAGAGAGCAATTTTTATTGCTTGCACCGATGCCAACTTACTTGAAGGATCTTACTCAATCCATAGGTAGATATGGTGGACTCTCATGGCAAAACTGGGTTTAAGGATATTTGGAAGCACAAGTGGTATCTCTACTTGGTGCTAGGAATTTTGGCTAGCATGAGGGGGAAAGGCAAGCTCAACATGTTTGAATGATCCATGACAATATACTTTAATTGAGATGCGAGAAAACATAACCCATTACATTGTATTCCTTGTCCAACATCAACTCTTTAGCATGTCATACATAATGAGTGCTCACAATTATAAAAGATGTCTATGATAGTATATTTATATGTGAAATCTCTCTTCCTTAAATATTCTTTCATGAATTGTTCAAATGACTAATACAATGCTTGCTAACCATTAATAAATTTACAACCTCTACTTCTTAGATGTGAAGTCATTACTCCCCATGGGATAAGCAAAAGAGACATGTATAATTTCAGATTTATGACATTCAACTCATTCAACCATTTACTCATAGGATATAAGTGAAGCACACGAGTAAATGAAAACTTACTCCAAAAAGATATAAGTGAAGATCAATGAGTAGCTAAATAATTACGTAACTATGTGAAGACTCTCTCTCCTTTAAGAATTTCAGATCTTGGTATTGTATTCAAGCAGCAAGAAAAAAAATAAAATGACATTGCAAGGATAGCACAACTCATGTGAAGAAGCAAAAACTTAGGTTGAACCGATACTAACCGATAGTTGTCGAAGAAGAAAGGTGGGATGCCTACCGGGGCATCCCCAAGCTTAGATGCTTGAGACTTCTTGAAATATTATCTTGGGGTGCCTTGGGCATCCCCAATCTTGAGCTTTTATGTCTCCTTAATTCCTCTCATATCATGGTTTCTCTTGTTTTTATCAAAAGCTTCATTCACAACAAACTCAACAAGAACTCGTGAGATCGGTTAGTATAAACCAATGCAAAACCTTATCACTTTCTACTGTAACAAATCACTAAAATTATTATTCAACAATGCACACTAAATTCCTCTGCATATTTAATACTCCTATCCTCAAATAGAATCATTAAACAAGCAAACAGATGCAAACAATGCAAACATAACAGCAATCTGCCAAAACAGTACAGTCTGTAAAGAATGCAAGAGTAACAATACTTCCCTGACTCCAAAAATTATGAACTAAAATTACCACTGTAATAAATTTATCAGAGATTAATATGAAAAAATATTCAACATTATACCATTCTCTGACTTTTCTAGGGAATTTTTTCAACAGCGGTAAACTTTCTGTTTTCAAACAGCAACATGTATACTAGCAAAATAAGCATGGCAAAGGCTATCCTTGACTTTTTTATTGAAACTAAAGATGCAAAACATTAATATAACTAACAGAAAGCAAAAACTAACAAAATAAAATGATGCTCCAAGCAAAACACATATCATGTTGTGAATAAAAATATAGCTCCAAGTAAAGTTACCGATGAACGAAGACGAAAGAGGGGATGCCTTCCGGGGCATCCCCAAGCTTAGGCTCTTGGTTGTACTTGAATATTACCTTGGGGTTCCTTGGGCATCCCCAATCTTAGGCTCTTGCCACTCATTATTCCATAGTCCATCGAATCTTTACCCAAAACTTGAAAACTTCAACCACACAAAACTCAAAAACAAAACTCGTAAGCTCCGTTACTATAAGAAAATAAAACCACCACTTAGGTACTGTAATGAACTCATTCTAAATTCATATTGGTGTAATATCTACTGTATTCTAACTTCTCTATGGTTCATACTACTTAATACAAGCCATAGATGCATCAAAATAAGCAAACAACACAATGAAAACAGAATCTGTCAAAAACAGAACAGTCTGTAGTAATCTGTATCAAACGTATACCTCTGGACCCCCAAAAATTATGAAATAAATTGATGGACCTGAGGAATTTGTATATTAATCATCTGAAAAAAGAAATAACCTAAAATAACTCTCTAATAAAAAATGGCAGCTAATCTCGTGAGTGCTAAAGTTTCTGTTTTCTATAGCAAGATCACATAAACTTCACCCAAGTCTTCCCAAAGGTTCTACTTGGCACTTTATTGAAACAAGAGCTATAAAACATGATTACTACAGTAGCATAATCATGTGGACACACAAAAACAGTAAGGATAAATATTGGGTTGTCTCCCAACAAGCGCTTTTCTTTAATGCCTTTCTAGCTAGGCATGATGATGACAATGATGCTCACATAAAAGATAAGAATTGAAGCATAAAGAGAGCATCATGAAGCATATGACTAGCACATTTAAGCCTAACCCTCTTCCTATGCATAGGGATTTTGTGAGCAAAAAACTTAGGGGAACAATAATCAACAAGCATAGGAAGGCAAAACAAGCATAGCTTCAAGATTTTCAACACATAGAGAGGAAACTTGACATTATTGTAATTCCTACAAGCATAAGTTCCTCCCTCATAATAATTTTCAGTAGAATCATGAATGAATTCAACAATATAACCAGCACCTAAAGCATTCTTTTCAAGATCTACTAGCATAGAAAATTTACTACTCTCCACATGAGCAAATTTCTTCTCATTCAGAATAGTGAGAGTATCATAAAAGACTTGAACACTTAAAATTGTTTCCGCATTAAAAGAGTAATGTTCAGAAAAAGGGTAATCATAATCATGACAAGTTTTATAAATATAATCATCACTACTTTTTATAGCATAAGTTTCATCACAATAGTCATCATAAGTAGCAACTTCATTCTCATTATAATCGATTGAAACCTCTCCCAAGATAGTGGAATCACTAAATAAAGTTGACACTCTTCCAAATCCACTTTCATGTTCATCACAATAAGATTCAATATCCTCCAAAATAGTGGGATCACTACTTCCTAAATTTGACACTCTTCCAAACCCACTTTCATCAATATAATCATCATAAATAGGAGGCATGCTTTCATCATAATAAATATTCTCATCAAAACTTGGGGGACAAAAAATATCATATTCATCAAACATAGCTTCCCCAAGCTTGTGCCTTTGCATATCATTAGCATAATGGATATTCAAGGAATTCATACTAACAACATTGCAATCATGCTCATCATACAAAGATCTAGTACCAAACATTCTAATGCATTCTTCTTCTAGCACTTGAGCACAATTTTCCTTTCCATCATACTCATGAAAGATATTAAAAAGATGAAGCGTATGAGACAAACTCAAATCCATTTTTTTTGTAATTTTCTTTTATAAACTAAACTAGTGATAAAACAAGAAACAAAAAGATTCGATTGCAAGATCTAAAGATATACCTTCAAGCACTCACCTCCCCGGCAACGGCGCCAGAAAAGAGCTTGATGTCTACTACACAACCTTCTTCTTGTAGACGTTGTTGGGCCTGCAAGTGCACAGGTTTGTAGGACAGTAGCAAATTTCCCTCAAGTGGATGACCTAAGGTTTATCAATCCGTAGGAGGCGTAGGATGAAGATGGTCTCTCTCAAACAACCCTGCAACCAAATAACAAAGAGTCTCTTGTGTCCCCAACACACCCAATACAATGGTAAATTGTATAGGTGCACTAGTTCAGCGAAGAGATGGTGATACAAGTGCAATATAGATGGTAGATAAAGGTATTTGTAATCTGAAATTATAAAAACAGCAAGGTAACTAATGATAAAAGTGAGCGTAAATGGTATTTCAATGATAGGAAACAAGGCCTAGGGTTCATACTTTCACTAGTGCAAGTTCTCTCAACAATAATAACATAGATAGATCATATAACAATCCCTCAACATGCAACAAAGAGTCACTCCAAAGCCACTAATAGCGGAGAACAAACGAAGAGATTATGGTAGGGTACGAAACCACCTCAAAGCTATTCTTTCGGATCAATCTATTCAAGAGTTCGTACTAGAATAACACCTTAAGACACAATCAACCAAAACCCTAATGTCACCTAGATACTCCATTGTCACCACAAGTATCCGTGGGCATGATTATACGATATGCATCACACAATCTCAGATTCATCTATTCAACCAACACAAAGTACTTCAAAGAGTGCCCCAAAGTTTCTACCGGAGAGTCAAGAACGTGTGCCAACCCCTATGCATAGTTCATGGGAGGAACCCGCAAGTTGGTCACCAAAACATACATCAAGAGGCACATGATATCCCATTGTCACCACAGATAAGCACGGCAAGACATACATCAAGTGTTCTCATAAAAGACTCAATCCGATAAGATAACTTCAAAGGGGAAAACACAATTCATCACAAGAGAGTAGAGGGGGAGAAACATCATAAGATCCAACTATACAATAGCAAAGCTCGGGATACATCAAGATCGTGCCATAGAGGGAACACGAGAGAGAACACGAGAGAGAGAGAGATCAAACACATAGCTACTGGTACATACCCTCAGCCTCGAGGGTGAACTACTCCCTCCTCGTCATGGATAGCGCCGGGATGATGAAGATGGCCACCGGTGATGGGTTCCCCCTCCGACAGGGTGCCGAAACGGGCTCCCGAGAGGTTTTTGGTGGCTACAGAGGCTTGCAGCGGCGGAACTCCCGATCTATCTTGATATTTGATGGTTTTAGGGTACATAGGCTTACATAGGCGAAAGAAGTCGGTCGGGGGGTGCTCGAGGGGTCCACGAGACAGGGGCCGCGCCCAGTAGGGGGGGCGCCCCCTATCTCCTGGGCTCCTCGAGGATCTTCTGACTTGATCTCCAAGCCTCCTGGATGATAATCTTCCAAAAAAACACGTTGCCGAAGGTTTCATTCCGTTTGGACTCCGTTTGATATTCCTTTTCTTCGAAATACTGAAACAGGCAATAAAACAACAATATGGGCTGGGCCTCCGGTTAATAGGTTAGTCCCAAAAGTAATATAAAAGTGTATAATAAATCCCATAATCATTCAAAACAGATAATAATATAGCATGAATGCTTCATAAATTATAGATACATTGGAGACGTATCAGTGGTCAAGAAAGAATCCCACCAATTCCTCTTGAATTGCTCGTATGCGATCTTGTGGTAGGAGTTCATCCCGCGTCTGCCACATCTAATTTCAAGAAGGGGTTCAATACATATATATGAATGAAACTGAACACAAATTATGGTAATAAAATAAAATTGTGAATATTATTGCTTACACACTTCATATTGTTGTTTAGAGTAGCCCCGCTCACAGGTGGTGTGGTGGATGAACTCGCAAATGTAGTATCTGTTGGGTTTCGTAGTAATTTCAAAAAAAATTCCTACGCGCACACAGGATCATGTGATGCATAGCAACGAGAGGAGAGTGTTGTCTACGTACCCAACGCAGACCGACTGCGGAAGCGATGACACGACGTAGAGGAAGTAGTCGTACGTCTTCACGATCCAACCGATCAAGTACCGAAACTACGGCACCTCCGAGTTCGAGCACACGTTCAGCTCGATGACGATCCCCGGACTCCGATCCAGCAAAGTGTCGGGGAAGAGTTTCGTCAGCACGACGGCGTGGTGACGATCTTGATGAACTACAGCAGCAGGGCTTCGCCTAAACTCCGCTACAGTATTATCGAGGAATATGGTGGCAGGGGGCACCGCACACGGCTAAGGAATCGATCACGTGGATCAACTTGTGTCAACTTGTGTGTTTAGAGGTGCCCCTGCCTCCGTATATAAAGGAGTAGAGAGGGGGAGGCTGGCCGGCCATAGAGGGAGGCGCAGGAGAGTCCTACTCCCTCTGGGAGTAGGATTCCTCCCCCCAATCCTAGTCCAACTAGGATTCCTCGGAGGGGAAGGGAGAGAGGGGGGCCGGCCACCTTCTCCTAGTCCTAATAGGACTAGGGGAGGGGGAAGAGGCGCAGCCACCTTGGGCTGCCCCTTTCTCCTTTCCACTAAGGCCCATGAAGGCCCATATGGCTCCCGGGGGGTTCCGGTAACCTCCCGGTAACCCGGTAAAATCCCGATTTCACCCGGAACACTTCCGATGTCCAAACATAGGCTTCCAATATATCAATCTTTACGTCTCGACCATTTCGAGACTCCTCGTCATGTCCGTGATCACATCCGGGACTCCGAACAACCTTCGGTACATCAAAATGCATAAACTCATAATATAACTGTCATCGTAACCTTAAGCGTGCGGACCCTACGGGTTCGAGAACAATGTAGACATGACCGAGACATGTCTCTGGTCAATAACCAATAGCGGGACCTGGATGCCCATATTGGCTCCTACATATTCTACGAAGATCTTTATCGGTCAGACCGCATAACAACATACGTTGTTCCCTTTGTCATCGGTATGTTACTTGCCCGAGATTCGATCGTCGGTATCCAATACCTAGTTCAATCTCGTTACCGGCAAGTCTCTTTACTCGTTCCGTAATACATCATCTCACAACTAACATATTAGTTGTAATGCTTGCAAGGCTTATGTGATGTGTATTACCGAGAGGGCCCAGAGATACCTCTCCGACAATCGGAGTGACAAATCCTAATCTCGAAATACGCCAACCCAACATCGACCATTGGAGACACCTGTAGTACTCCTTTATAATCACCCATTTACGTTGTGACGTTTGGTAGTACCCAAAGTGTTCCTCCGGTAAACGGGAGTTGCATAATCTCATAGTCATAGGAACATGTATAAGTCATGAAGAAAGCAATAGCAACATACTAAACGATCAGGTGCTAAGCTAATGGAATGGGTCATGTCAATCAGATCATTCTACTAATGATGTGACCTCGTTAATCAAATAACAACTCATTGTTCATGGTTAGGAAACATAACCATCTTTGATTAACGAGCTAGTCAAGTAGAGGCATACTAGTGACACTCTGTTTGTCTATGTATTCACACATGTATTATGTTTCCGGAAAATACAATTCTAGCATGAATAATAAACATTTATCATGATTATAAGGAAATAAATAATAACTTTATTATTGCCTCTAGGGCATATTTCCTTCAGTCTCCCACTTGCACTAGAGTCAATAATCTAGATTACACTGTAATGAATCTAACACCCATGGAGCTTTGGTGCTGATCATGTTTTGCTCGTGGAAGAGGCTTAGTCAACGGGTCTGCAACATTCAGATCCGTATGTATCTTGCAAATCTCTATGTCTCCCACCTGGACTAGATCCCGGATGGAGTTGAAGCGTCTCTTGATGTGTTTGGTCCTTTTGTGAAATCTGGATTCCTTTGCCAAGGCAATTGCACCAGTATTGTCACAAAAGATTTTCATTGGACCCGATGCACTAGGTATGACACCTAGATCGGATATGAACTCCTTCATCCAGACTCCTTCATTTGCTGCTTCCGAAGCAGCTATGTATTCCGCTTCACATGTAGATCCCGCTACGACGCTTTGTTTAGAACTGCACCAACTGACAGCTCCACCGTTTAATGTAAACACGTATCCGGTTTGCGATTTTGAATCGTCCGGATCAGTGTCAAAGCTTGCATCAACGTAACCTTTTACGATGAGCTCTTTGTCACTTCCATATACGAGAAACATATCCTTAGTCCTTTTCAGGTATTTCAGGATGTTCTTGACCGCTGTCCAGTGATCCATTCCTGGATTACTTTGGTACCTCCCTGCTAAACTTATAGCAAGGCACACATCAGGTCTGGTACACAGCATTGCATACATGATAGAGCCTATGGCTGATGCATAGGGAACATCTTTCATATTCTCTCTATCTTCTGCAGTGGTCGGGCATTGAGTCTTACTCAATTTCACACCTTGTAACACAGGCAAGAACCCTTTCTTTGCTTGATCCATTTTGAATTTCTTCAAAATTTTGTCAAGGTATGTGCTTTGTGAAAGTCCAATTAAGCGTCTTGATCTGTCTCTATAGATCTTAATGCCTAATATGTAAGCAGCTTCACCGAGGTCTTTCATTGAAAAACTTTTATTCAAGTATCCCTTTATGCTATCCAGAAATTCTATATCATTTCCAATCAGTAATATGTCATCCACATATAATATCAGAAATGCTACAGAGCTCCCACTCACTTTCTTGTAAATACAGGCTTCTCCAAAAGTCTGTATAAAACCAAATGCTTTGATCACACTATCAAAACGTTTATTCCAACTCCGAGAGGCTTGCACCAGTCCATAAATGGATCGCTGGAGCTTGCACACTTTGTTAGCTCCCTTTGGATCGACAAAACCTTCTGGTTGCATCATATACAACTCTTCTTCCAGGAATCCATTCAGGAATGCAGTTTTGACATCCATTTGCCAAATTTCATAATCATAAAATGCGGCAATTGCTAACATGATTCGGACGGACTTAAGCATCGCTACGGGTGAGAAGGTCTCATCGTAGTCAATTCCTTGAACTTGCCGAAAACCTTTTGCGACAAGTCGAGCTTTGTAGACAGTAACATTACCATCAGCGTCAGTCTTCTTCTTAAAGATCCATTTATTCTCAATCGCTTGCCGATCATCGGGCAAGTCAACCAAAGTCCATACTTTGTTCTCATACATGGATCCCATCTCAGATTTCATGGCTTCTAGCCACTTTGCGGAATCTGGGCTCACCATCGCTTCTTCATAGTTCGTAGGTTCATCATGATCTAGTAGCATGACCTCCAGAACAGGATTACCGTACCACTCTGGTGCGGATCTTACTCTGGTTGATCTACGAAGTTCAGTAGTATCTTGATCTGAAGTTTCATGATCATTATCATTGGCTTCCTCACTAACTGGTGTAGGTGTCACTGAAACAGTTTTCTGTGATGAACTACTTTCCAGTAAGGGAGCAGGTACAGTTACCTCGTCAAGTTCTACTTTCCTCCCACTCACTTCTTTCGAGAGAAACTCCTTCTCTAGAAATGATCCATTCTTAGCAACAAATGTTTTGCCTTCGGATCTGTGATAGAAGGTGTACCCAACAGTTTCCTTTGGGTATCCTATGAATACACATTTCTCCGATTTGGGTTCGAGCTTATCAGGTTGAAGCTTTTTCACATAAGCATCGCAGCCCCAAACTTTAAGAAACGACAACTTTGGTTTCTTGCCAAACCACAGTTCATAAGGCGTCGTCTCAACGGATTTTGATGGTGCCCTATTTAACGTGAATGCGGCCGTCTCTAAAGCATAACCCCAAAATGATAGCGGTAAATCAGTAAGAGACATCATAGATCGTACCATATCTAATAAAGTACGATTACGACGTTCGGACACACCATTACGTTGTGGTGTTCCGGGTGGCGTGAGTTGCGAAACTATTCCACAATTTTTCAAATGTACACCAAACTCGTAACTCAAATATTCTCCTCCACGATCAGATCGTAGAAACTTTATTTTCTTGTTACGATGATTTTCAACTTCACTCTGAAATTCTTTGAACTTTTCAAATGTTTCAGACTTATGCTTCATTAAGTAGATATATCCATATCTGCTCAAATCATCTGTGAAGGTGAGAAAATAACGATATCCGCCACGAGCCTCAATATTCATCGGACCACATACATCGGTATGTATGATTTCCAACAAATCTGTTGCTCTCTCCATAGTACCGGAGAACGGTGTTTTAGTCATCTTGCCCATGAGGCACGGTTCGCAAGTACCAAGTGATTCATAATCAAGTGGTTCCAAAAGTCCATTAGTATGGAGTTTCTTCATGCGTTTTACACCGATATGACCTAAACGACAGTGCCACAAATAAGTTGCACTTTCATTATCAACTCTGTATCTTTTGGTTTCAACATTATGAATATGTGTATTACTACTATCGAGATTTAGTAAGAATAGACCACTCTTCAAGGGTGCATGACCATAAAAGATATTACTCATATAAATAGAACAACCATTATTCTCTGATTTAAATGAATAACCGTCTCGCATTAAACAAGATCCAGATATAATGTTCATGCTCAACGCTGGCACCAAATAACAATTATTTAGGTCTAATATTAATCCCGAAGGTAGATGTAGAGGTAGCGTGCCGACCGCGATCACATCGACTTTGGAACCGTTTCCCACGCGCATCGTCACCTCGTCCTTTGCCAGTGCCCGCTTATTCTGTAGTCCCTGTTTCGAGTTGCAAATATTAGCAACAGAACCAGTATCAAATACCCAGGTGCTACTGCGAGCATTGGTAAGGTACACATCAATAACATGTATATCACATATACCTTTGTTCACCTTGCCATCCTTCTTATCCGCCAAATACTTGGGGCAGTTCCGCTTCCAGTGACCAGTCTGCTTGCAGTAGAAGCACTCAGTTTCAGGCTTAGGTCTAGACTTGGGTTTCTTCTCTTGAGCAGCAACTTGCTTGCCGTTCTTTTTGAAGTTCCCCTTTTTCTTCCCTTTGCCCTTTTTCTTGAAACTAGTGGTCTTGTTAACCATCAACACTTGATGCTCCTTCTTGATTTCTACCTCCGCAGCTTTCAGCATTGCGAAGAGCTCGGGAATAGTCTTGTTCATCCCTTGCATATTATAGTTCATCACGAAGCTCTTGTAGCTTGGTGGCAGTGATTGGAGAATTCTGTCAATGACGCAATCATCCGGAAGATTAACTCCCAATTGAATCAAGTGATTATTATACCCAGACATTTTGAGTATATGCTCACTGACAGAACTGTTCTCTTCCATCTTGCAGCTATAGAACTTATTGGAGACTTCATATCTCTCAATCCGGGCATTTGCTTGAAATATTAACTTCAACTCCTGGAACATCTCATATGCTCCATGACGTTCAAAACGTCGTTGAAGTCCCGATTCTAAGCCGTAAAGCATGGCACACTGAACTATCGAGTAGTCATCAGCTTTGCTCTGCCAGACGTTCATAACATCTGGCGTTGCTCCAGCAGCAGGCCTGGCACCCAGCGGTGCTTCCAGGACGTAATTCTTCTGTGCAGCAATGAGGATAATCCTCAAGTTACGGACCCAGTCCGTGTAATTGCTACCATCATCTTTCAACTTTGCTTTCTCAAGGAACGCATTAAAATTTAACGGAACAACAGCACGAGCCATCTATCTACAATCAACATAAACAAGCAAGATACTATCAGGGACTAAGTTCATGATAAATTTTAAGTTCAATTAATCATATTATTAAAGAACTCCCACTTAGATAGACATCCCTCTAATCCTCTAAGTGATCACGTGATCCAAATCAACTAAACCATGTCCGATCATCACGTGAGATGGAGTAGTTTCATCGGTGAACATCATTATGTTGATCATATCTACTATATGATTCACGCTCGACCTTTCGGTCTCCGTGTTCCGAGGCCATATCTGCATATGCTAGGCTCGTCAAGTTTAACCTGAGTATTCTGCGTGCGCAACTGTTTTGCACCCGTTGTATTTGAACGTAGAGCCTATCACACCCGATCATCACGTGGTGTCTCAGCACGAAGAACTTTTGCAACGGTGCATACTCAGGGAGAACACTTCTTGATAATTTAGTGAGAGATCATCTTATAATGCTACCGTCAATCAAAGCAAGATAAGATGCATAAAAAGATAAACATCACATGCAATCAATATAAGTGATATGATATGGCCATCATCATCTTGTGCTTGTGATCTCCATCTCCGAAGCACCGTCATGATCACCATCGTCACCGGCGCGACACCTTGATCTCCATCGTAGCATCGTTGTCGTCTCGCCAATCTTATGCTTCCACGACTATCACTACCGTTTAGTAATAAAGTAAAGCATTACATCGCGATTGCATTGCATACAATAAAGCGACAACCATATGGCTCCTGCCAGTTGCCGATAACTTGGTTACAAAACATGATCATCTCATACAATAAAATTCAGCATCATGCCTTGACCATATCACATCACAACATGCCCTGCAAAAACAAGTTAGACGTCCTCTACTTTGTTGTTGCATGTTTTACGTGGCTGCTACGGGCTTAAGTAAGAACCAATCTCACCTACGCATCAAAACCACAACGATAGTTTGTCAAATAGACTCCGTTTTAACCTTCGCAAGGACCGGGCGTAGCCATACTTGGTTCAACTAAAGTTGGAGAGGCAGTCGCCCGCAAGCCATCTCTGTGCAAAGCACGTCGAGGGAACCGGTCTCGCGTAAGCGTACGCGTAAGGTTGGTCCGGGTCGTCTCGTCCAACAATACCGCTGAACCAAAATATGACATGCTGGTAGGCAGTATGACTTGTATCGTCCACAACTCACTTGTGTTCTACTCGTGCATATAACATCAACATCATTAACCTAGGCTCGGATACCACTGTTGGGTTTCGTAGTAATTTCAAAAAATTTCCTACGCGCACACAGGATCATGTGATGCATAGCAACGAGAGGAGAGTGTTGTCTACGTACCCAACGCAGACCGACTGCGGAAGCGATGACACGACGTAGAGGAAGTAGTCGTACGTCTTCACGATCCAACCGATCAAGTACCGAAACTACGGCACCTCCGAGTTCGAGCACACGTTCAGCTCGATGACGATCCCCGGACTCCGATCCAGCAAAGTGTCGGGGAAGAGTTTCGTCAGCACGACGGCGTGGTGACGATCTTGATGAACTACAGCAGCAGGGCTTCGCCTAAACTCCGCTACAGTATTATCGAGGAATATGGTGGCAGGGGGCACCGCACACGGCTAAGGAATCGATCACGTGGATCAACTTGTGTCAACTTGTGTGTTTAGAGGTGCCCCTGCCTCCGTATATAAAGGAGTAGAGAGGGGGAGGCTGGCCGGCCATAGAGGGAGGCGCAGGAGAGTCCTACTCCCTCTGGGAGTAGGATTCCTCCCCCCAATCCTAGTCCAACTAGGATTCCTCGGAGGGGAAGGGAGAGAGGGGGGCCGGCCACCTTCTCCTAGTCCTAATAGGACTAGGGGAGGGGGGAGAGGCGCAGCCACCTTGGGCTGCCCCTTTCTCCTTTCCACTAAGGCCCATGAAGGCCCATATGGCTCCCGGGGGGGTTCCGGTAACCTCCCGGTAACCCGGTAAAATCCCGATTTCACCCGGAACACTTCCGATGTCCAAACATAGGCTTCCAATATATCAATCTTTACGTCTCGACCATTTCGAGACTCCTCGTCATGTCCGTGATCACATCCGGGACTCCGAACAACCTTCGGTACATCAAAATGCATAAACTCATAATATAACTGTCATCGTAACCTTAAGCGTGCGGACCCTACGGGTTCGAGAACAATGTAGACATGACCGAGACATGTCTCTGGTCAATAACCAATAGCGGGACCTGGATGCCCATATTGGCTCCTACATATTCTACGAAGATCTTTATCGGTCAGACCGCATAACAACATACGTTGTTCCCTTTGTCATCGGTATGTTACTTGCCCGAGATTCGATCGTCGGTATCCAATACCTAGTTCAATCTCGTTACCGGCAAGTCTCTTTACTCGTTCCGTAATACATCATCTCACAACTAACATATTAGTTGTAATGCTTGCAAGGCTTATGTGATGTGTATTACCGAGAGGGCCCAGAGATACCTCTCCGACAATCGGAGTGACAAATCCTAATCTCGAAATACGCCAACCCAACATCGACCATTGGAGACACCTGTAGTACTCCTTTATAATCACCCATTTACGTTGTGACGTTTGGTAGTACCCAAAGTGTTCCTCCGGTAAACGGGAGTTGCATAATCTCATAGTCATAGGAACATGTATAAGTCATGAAGAAAGCAATAGCAACATACTAAACGATCAGGTGCTAAGCTAATGGAATGGGTCATGTCAATCAGATCATTCTACTAATGATGTGACCTCGTTAATCAAATAACAACTCATTGTTCATGGTTAGGAAACATAACCATCTTTGATTAACGAGCTAGTCAAGTAGAGGCATACTAGTGACACTCTGTTTGTCTATGTATTCACACATGTATTATGTTTCCGGAAAATACAATTATAGCATGAATAATAAACATTTATCATGATTATAAGGAAATAAATAATAACTTTATTATTGCCTCTAGGGCATATTTCCTTCAGTATCCACACAAATCATTCCCGGGTTCCTGCCACAACCACTTTACAAGAAATAGAGGTCAATCAAATTGATAAGCAAGCATGCTAAATGGTATTGATGAAACTAGCTAGAATCAATGGGAGATGCGCAGAACTAGCTAGTAGCTAGTACTTACTTTCGGGTGGGCAAATCGCAGTTGCGCCGGCAGTCCCGGAGCTTGTGCGATGAACTTTTTCCAAACCCTGCCAGACAAAGAAAACAATTACTTGATATTAGGAAATGAACAAAGTTGCCGATATGGTGCGATAATGATCGATTGAACTTACTTCTCGAGCATTTTAGTCATGGTTGCATACTCCTCCGGATTTTTCCGTTTGGAGTCTATGACGGTTACTAGTCCCTTCTCAAGTTTAATCTGTAGCAGAATAAAGTGGAACCTGCGCATGCATGCATAACTCATCAACTACATTACTATAACCTCGAGTAATAAGGGAAACCGAATATGCACAAGACAGTAACACTCACTTGTATTCGTAAGGAAAGAGTATTGTAGCTTTGTTTTGATTTCGAAGTAACGATGCAAGAAACTTGGCCTCGGTTTGTGTGGCATCATGTTTAACACTCCATTCATCCATGAGATTTGTGTTAATGAACCCAATTTCACCTACTTGTCTTTTCTTCAATTCGGCGATCTTCAATCTGCATAATATAGTGAGGATAATTATATATACATGCAATGAAAGAGCTGAGCTATATATAGAGACTTAACTAATTACAGAGAAGTAGTACTTACAGACAGTAGCAAGTGATGATTGTTTTATCGAGGGCATTTTGATTTTAGAACTGGAAGAACTCCTCATATGGAACTAACAACAGATCAATTCCAACAAGGTCGTGCTCCTCTTTAACCGATAGCGACAAAGTATTTTTCCCAGACTTCCTGTAGATGTCCATGTACCAATCATGGAATCTTCGCATCATCGTTGTCAGGGAAGTACCAGGTCTGACGAGAGGCTTCCCATGCTCGAATCTTAATATGTCCACCTCCATTGTTCCAAGAATTATTGCATCATCGTCGGCCATGTAATCTCCAGGATTGGTACCAGGCAGCACCCCCGGAAGATTAGCGACGATATCGCTAGACACATTGAGTGGGGGGCACGATTGCTTCACTTGTTTGCCGAGCTGGGGAATTTGTTTCCCTTTTCTTTGTTCTGCTTTTGGCTGTACTGCCTCCCGTTCTAGAGGCTTGAGAGACGATGGACCGTATCTGCTTTGCCTCCCACCTCTGGCTGTACTGCTAGACGCCGGAGCAACCGGAGTGACTGCGGCTGTCTTCTTTTGTTGCTTAAGAGGTGGAGCAGCTAGAGGCGGACTGCTACGACGCGCCGGAGAAGCTGGAGCGGTGGCGTATGTGTTCCGCCGTTGCTTACTAGGCGGCGAAGGAGGAGGCAGGCTGCTCGGACGCGCCGGAGTAGGCGGAGAAGGAGGCGGAGTACTGCCGCCCTCACGTGCCGGAGCAGGAGGCATAGCACCCTGATCACTCGTCGGAGGAGGAGGAGGAGGTGGAGTGCCTAGCTGACTAGCAGGAGCCGTGAAGTTCAGAAGCTTGATGTGCTCCTTCCGTCATAGGCACAGAGTATGCATAGCAAGACCCAGCAAAGTCTCCCCATCACCTGTAGGGTGGTCAAGCTGGAGCTCCTCAAATCCCTCCGTTATTTCGTCCACCATCACAACAGCATAGCCTTGTGGAATCGGACGACAGTTGAAAAGTTGCTCCGAGTGAAGGAGGGAACACAGAGCCGACAGCCGCCTTGACTTTGAGCTGGTCCCATTGCGTCATAAGGTGGCACTGGTGTGAATCCGTGATAAAATCCATGGGGTAGCTAGGACCCATCAAGTCGGGCTGCTGAACGAGCTCGGTGGAAGCCACGCTGCTTCTCCGCTGAGATGGCGGGGTAGCTTCTGGGTAGCATCTTGGGCAGGATCTCGCAGCTGCTGGTTCTCAGCATCTCGTTCCTCTAGCTTTCTTACCCTTGCCTTAAGCTCCTGCAGTTTGCTCTGCTCCACTTTCCTCCTCCTCTCTTGGGTTTTGTAACCGCCTATGTTCGGAAACCCAACCTTTCACGGAACAGAGCCTGGCGTGCCTCGTGTTCGTCCAGGGTGCTCAAGATTCCCGAGGGCCCTTGTGAGCTCGTCGTTCTCTCTGTTGGGAACGAACTTACCTTCCTACACTTTGTTGATTGCTTTCTGAAGCTTCATGACAGGTGTTGCATGTTTCTCGTCCGTCCAGCATCACTTCCCTGTTTCAGGGTCAAATGTTCCACCAGCCCCGAAGAACCAAGTCCTACAACGGTCTGGCCAGTGCAATTTCTCTGGTTCGACCCCTTTAGCAATCAGGTCCTGCTCAGCCTTGTCCCACAACGGCCGGGCTTTGAGGTAGCCACCTGACCCCATGCGATGGTAATGCTCCTTCTTTGTAGCATTTATCTTGTTAGTCGCTGACATCTTCTTACTGCTCTCTGATGTCTTGTTGGCCACAAATGCGGGCCAGTAATCTCTTATCTTCTCAAATTGGCCAGTGAATTCTGGAGTCTTGTCTTGGTCGACATACGTTGTTTTCAACTCATTCTTCCACCTCCTGAATAGATCTGCCATCTTCTTGAGAGCATAGGACTTGATCAATGGCTCTATAACTGGATTCTCCGGATCCTCCTCTTCCGGTAGGGTGAAATTTACCTTCATCGCTTTCCAAAGATCTTCTTTCTGTCTATCTTCGACAAAAGAAACTTGAAGAAGCTCTTTCTTCTTAGGCTCATGTCCCTAACAAGAACCCCGCACTGAGCAGAAAATGCTTCCTTGGTCCGGAGGGGTTTAATCGGTTGGCCATCGCGCGCGATTTCTGTGATCGTGAACCTTTCATCCTGGCGCAACTTTTTTTTGGGGCCTCGTTTCTTTACTGAAGTATTGCTTGATCTGGAGAGCTACATAAAAGAAGAAAGAAGAGTTAATATATGTAAATACCAAAACAATTAATGCACAATTAGCTAGTCAGCACATGCTTAATTAACAGCTGATCCGGACTCCGTTCGGTCACTGGAGCCGTCATCACGGTCGCCGGAGCCACCATCACGATCATGAACCTCCTTCATTGTTTGATCAATGTAGTCTACTTCCTCTCCTTGCAGACCTTCTTTGATGTCTTTGAGAAATGACAAGACTACATCACCTCCGTCGCGGATTATGTCCCCCAATATCTCTTCTTGATCGAAGTCTCTTTGATGATCCATAGTTTCTGCAAATATTACAACATGGCAATTAATACAAACATGAGAGATGGGTATATCGGAGTTATCGGGGAGGGGGTATATATATCGACCCCCCCTCATGTCGAAGTTATCCGAGAGGGGGTATATCGACAACGAGGACATATACATAGAAAAAAATGTTATCGGGGATGGGGTATATTGACCGCCTCCCTCTCATGATTGTTCGACATTTGTGTAGTGTCAAAGGATTCAAACTGTCAGGACCCCGATCCTAAGTCACACCGATCTAGCACGTAACACATCATATCACTTTGCAGCCTCACGCACGGTATTCCCACGGGTGCCACCTTACCTGGCCCGGGACCGTTTGCGCCTTTTGGCTCACATATATGATAGTGCCGCTAGCATCCATATGACAAAGAACCCGGGCTGACATGGCTAGTCGTGAACCCAAAGTGGCACTAACTTACAGGGACATGCATACATGACCCAACAACGAACGTGTCGGTCATCAGCGAGTGAATCCAGGCTGTAGCACTGGGCTAGCAGGACTCCGGTGAACCGGGCTGTAGCGGGCTAACAGGACTCCGGAATTCATCGCGTGACATTTCCCCGAGGGGACAGACACAGGAACAAAGAAGGACACATGCCGGCCAGCCTAAGTGTTCCGGAGCAGTAGCAAGCTACCATGGCTCAGTGGAAACACTAGGAGACATTTCCCGGTAAGAGAGGCTACCAAGGATAAACAACTAGATAGTCAGATCCCACACATACCAAGCATTTCAATAACATACACAATATGCTCGATATATGCAAATACAACATGGCATCACAACATGACTCTACGACTCAAGTATTTATTCAATAGGCTCCAAGGAGCGAGATATTACAAACATGGGTCTCACGACCCAACATTCAGAGCATACAAGTCAAAGCACAAGCGGAAGCTTAACATGTCTGAGTACAGACATCTACAAATGAAAAAGGCTGAGAAGCCTGACTATCTACCAGATCCTGTCGAGGGCACAAGATCGTAGCTGAGGTAACAAGCTAAACGTCGAAGTCCATGTGGAACTACTAGCGAGACTGAAGTCTCTCTGCAAAAACATAAATTAAGCAACGTGAGTACAAATGTACCCAGCAGGACTTACATCAGATCTAACTACATATGCATCATTATCAACAAGGGGATGGTGGGGTTTAACTGCAGCAAGCCAGCTTTGACTCGGTGGCTATCCTAAACTACGACTGCAAGTAACTCTTTTGAGGTGGCGCACACGAGTCCACATATTCACCATATCAATACACCACTATGGATCCGCTCCCATCTCCCTACGAGAACGCCATCCATAGCACTCACGCTTATCTTGCGTATTTTAGAGTATTCACTTTCACTTGTCTATGAACTGTACAGGCAACCCAGAAGTCCTTTACCGCGGACACGGCTATTCGAATAGATCATATTAACCCTGCAGGGGTGTACTTCTTCACACAAGCTCTCACCACTTACCGCCGTTTACACGACATGTACTCGGCAACCTTCAAGAGGAAGCCCGGCGAGGGTGTCGGCCACGACCTAACTAACCACACAAGTCTCTCGTCCAGGTTTATCGCCTATTCGGGTTCCATCCGCAAGGAGATCCGGCCGGGGTGTCGCTCACGGCCCCAAACGATGTGAGCAGGGTTGCCAAGCCCACCATCCGGGTGCCACTTGGTACACCGTGCCACTGTGCCTAGTCTGTCCCAAGCCCACCTGTACCGGGTGCCACTTGGTAGACTACTAACACTACCTACAAACACCAGAAACTAGTTGCATCTCCTGGACAGAGATCAAGTTGATTAATAAGTCGAGAGGGGCACTTAAGCATTCCAATGCGTGGTAGTAGCTGGTCATGGATCACAAACACAGAACTCAGTTTTTGAGGACGGTTTCAATGAGACAACCCACCATGTACTCCTACATGGCCTCTCACCGCTACCTTTACCAAATCGTGTTCACACACTTAGCTTTCTACAGTAGGACATGTTCACACACCTCCAATTCATCCCCGATGAATCAGACCTGACACAACTCTAAGCAATAGCAGTCATGACAACAAGCATGAATGAGTAGGCACATCAGGGCTCAAACAACTCCTACTCATGCTAGTGGGTTTCATCTATTTACTGTGGCAATGACAGGTCATGCAGAGGATAAAGGGGTTCAACTACCGCAGCCAGTAACAGTTGAATCGTTGTTGTCCTAATGCAGTAAAAGAGAGCAGGAGCGAGAGAGTGGGATTGTATTGGAATGAGCAAGGGGGGTTTGCTTGCCTGGCACTTCTGAAGATAATATAGTTCTTCATCGGTGTCATCGAACTCGTCGTCGGAACAACGTCTACTGAGAGGGGACAAATACCGGCAAACAAGGAAGAACACAATCAATGCTATGCAACAATATGATGCATGATCATGACATGGCAATATGATGTGGTTTGAGCTAATGCAACTAGCAGGAAGTTAAATGAAGTTGGTTTGAATCCAAGATTCAAATTCAAACTCCATATGTGAAGGTTTAAATGGCATTTATATGATTTGGCCTAAACAGCAGCCATAAGTTGCTCCAGCATGCATGAAAATAGTACAGATGGATAGATTGGATTTTTCTGATCATTTTTCATATATAACTTATTTCATTTGGAGTTACGGTTGAATTTCTATGATTTTTTAAAGTTTGCAACATTTTCTGAAATTTCCAAATCATTTTTGAATTAGAAATATTCCAGAAAATGCTTACTGTGTCAGCATGACATCAGAATGACATCAGCAGGTCAGCTGACCGGGTCCAGGTCAAACCTGACGTGTGGGGTCCACACGTGAGTGGCACAGAGTCGGCTAGTGTCACAGACAGGTGGGCCCAGTCAACGGCCCCTTCAGGACGGTCAACTCTGGCGTGTGGGTCCCGCCGGTTTTAAAACTAATCTAAACAGAAATTAAGTTAACCTAAACAGGCACAGGGGCCCACATGCAGTGGCTCTAGGGGTGTTTAGAAGGTCATTAGTGCTAATTAAATTGGCGCCACGTCAGCAGTTGACGCCGGCGACCAAACCCAACGGCGGAGGATCGCCGGAGTTGCTCGGAACGGCGCTACAGGGGTCGGCTCGACGCGCTGGAGGCACCAGAGGGATGCCCATCATCGCACGCATCCAAGGGATCACGCGGGAGGCTGTGAGGTGGCCGGAGACAATGGCCAGGACAACCATGGCGGTGGCCGGAGCTCGGCTAGATGCGGGCGCGGGGCTGCAGCTCGATTCCAAGTGAACGGAGAGCACAAGCAGAAGCTACGGGGCCCTAGGAGCTCGACCAGGTGCTCGGATGCGGTGTTGGCCCTCCGTAATGACAATGGCGACATTCGCGGCGGCAACAATCTTCGACCGCGGTGGCCAGGGGGGGCTAGAGAAGGGATTCGACGGTGGGGAGAGAGGGGTTGGGAGCAGGAGCTCACAGGGAGGCGGCACAGTAGGTCAGTGGGCTCGGGGACATCCTTGACGGCGCGAATCGACGGTGAGGGGCTCGGGTGCCCGAGGTTGAAGATGACCACCATGACGATGAAGCAGGGCCTCCCGGCGTCACGTAGCTCGATTGGGAGGATGAGGAGGTTTCTGCGGTGCTTCTGGACTCGGCGGAAGGGCGAGGGTGCATGATGGCCGCGGCAGCGGTGATCGGGTGTGCTCGGTGGTGCAAGGAAGAGAGGCCAGAGGAAGGGGGCGATGCAGAGGAAGGAGGGGAAAGTGAGAGGGGGCCGCCCTCATCTCCTGGGCGTGCAGGTGGACTCGGGGGAGGCTAGCCAGCGCGAAGCAGGAGGTGGCGGAAAACGCACGCGCGGGCGCCACGCTTCCCCTCTGCCTACTGGCAGGAGGAAGAAGACGGCTCTGCCCTCGGTGGGCTGGGCCGCTATAGTGCCAACACAGGTAGGCCGGTAAGTCTTCTGCCTCTTCGTTTTTTCCTATTTAGTTTCTAGTTTTCTATTTCTGCTGCAACTGTTGGGCTTTATTAAAAATACTAAAACGTTTCCAAAAATCCTTCAAATAATTGTGGGCTCTGTTGGGTTTATTCCGAACATCCCACACTTAAGTTCAGAATTAATTGAGCACTTAAAATAATATATATCATTTAAATGCCCAATTGCAAATACTGTATGATTTAATTCAGTGACCAAATATGTCATGGAAAAATGTGCAACACCACTGGTTATGGTTTCTAGCATTAACCAGAAATGATGAACATTTTTGAAAGCCATTTGGACTTACTGAAAATATTTTAGGTGAACCTAGTGAATTCCTTTAATGCTAGGGTTTGGACAATCCCCATTTCAAGTTTATTTGAAAAAATTAAACATGATGCACACATAAAGGGCTAGCCTAGTGCATGCCAGGACTAGGGATGTGACAACTCACCCCCACTAAGCAAAAATCTCATCCCGAGATTCAAGCATAGGGTAAGATGAAGGGGGAACGCAAACTAATACAATCTTCACGATCCAGGTTGCACTTCCATAGGGGCGTTGATTCAGTCACCATCATTGTCTTGTCGTCTTGCTCTGAGAACTCCAGCCAACATGACAACGAGAGGAGAAGGAGACTCTAGAAGAATCGATCTTCTCGAAGATCGAACAACTTAGGATCAACTCGCGGAATGAGGCATAGCAGCACCACTCGAGCTGAGACACAAAACACACATCTAGAGGGATGGAGTGGAACAAATGACGAGGGTTCACTAGGTAGACAACAATTCCACGCTTAAAAGGGTGGTGAACGGTTGTCAACATAGCGAGGAGTTGAGTTGCCATGATGCCACAGCGGGACATCCTGGAGGAGGGTGATTTGTAGATTATTACCTTAAGTGGCAAAAAGAATTACCTTTGATTCAGACATCATTGAAACTCTTTTATACCAACCTAAGGCAATTCTCGAGCGATCGTTTGGAAGGGTTCGGTAGAATGGCATACCCGGATTAGAATGGATGATGTTGGTTACCTTGTTGAAAACAACACATGGGATGATTTTGCTTGCGCGTGCTCTCCAAAACTTGAGCATTTCCATATTCATCAAGGTTTTACCAATATCCGTGACAAGGGACCTGGCAACACAACGTACTACCATGATGAATGATAATGGACGATGCAGACGCAAAGGAAGATAACACCTTCTCAGATTTCACCTTAGCGAGGCCAAGGAAACAAAATCTGGATGATCGATCGAGAGACATTTAGCACTCCGCTTCTAATGTTCTCCTTGATGTGCTAGCGTAACCCATTCATAAAGACGGTTTGATGTCTAGAACATCAAGTAAAAGGTCGGACTTCGTGAACACAAAAATCCATAAGGAACAACTACTGAAATAAGTTCTACGAGATCCTTATGGGGAAGAGGCCAACTTCCTCAAACAAGCTACTATAATAATAGGTCTTCCGGCTGGGTGTGTTGCCTACGACATCCACTTACCGGGTTACAGAGAGACCAATATTATAGCTCTTGGGAAATGTTCCAACCATCATATCTGCCTGAGATTCAGACCTGGTTGGTGTCAGAATAATCCAGACTCATTGAGTCTAGGAAGAAAAATGAAAGTTTGCAACACAAATCGATGAGATGATGTTGCGAGATTCTCAAGGAATGAACTACGATAGCAAGCTCCAAAACATGAGCTGGTTCTGCTACATACATGTGAACACGTTGTCCAAGACAAGCATGACCACGTAGTAGTGTTATAATGAAACATTACCGAGTTCAGGTGGGGAACCATCATCAAGGATTTCGAAGTCTTTACGCGCGCTAGACTTCTTTTCCTTGAACAAATCAATCAGTGGCTTAGTGTGCTACGGAGTTCATATGGAACAAAGATGATCAGTCTAATAGACCACAGAATACTTTGCACGTGCATGACTGACTTGGGATGATTCCGGAGGAGGTAAAATAAGCCTTCTCAAACTCATGGCGGCAACTTGCATCAAATGCACATGAATTAGAGGGACTCACTTCTTTCGTCCAAACATATGCTTCATGAACGGGTCATGAAGATAACGCTTATAAAAGTTTCCAATACTAGCTGGATGTTCAACACAGATCATGAAGAAAAAGACAATGTTGCTGATGGGCTCAACAACAATTCATCCAGGTTTCCATATAGTTGGAGTTCCACAATTGTGTGAACACGGTGATAGCATTGGTCAGACCAAAGGATGTAATGGTGTATGCTCGAGGAATCAACCACGAGTAAGACAATATTACGAATATCGTTGGTTCTGATTTGATTTGAGGATAGCCCACACTCAAATCAAAGTTTTGACAAGACAACAGATCCAACAACTGATCACGAGGACCAATCGATGATAATATCATCTTTCTTCAACACACACACAAGGATATCCCTTTGGAACGACTAAGTTAGGTAAGCTTTTATCTTCCAACTCTCCAAGTTGTCGTTTAGCTTAACCAACTAGCACAGGGGTATCCAACACGGATTCTTGGAGAAGGGGTGGTTTATAAGAAAACCAACTTGATCACGAGCTCAACATAACAGTCAGGTGACAACCTGGTGATACTACCGAGAAGATATTCAGAAAATCACGAACCACCGATATGTTACTAAGCTCGAGAACAACCTTACTTTTCAGGGCAAGACGATATGATCACAAGAGCGAGGGACTGGCACAATCCTAACTCATTGATCGAGGAGTGCACCGGAAATAAGGACTAGGTAGCACAATCTATCTTAGAATGATGATTCAAAGATCAACACACTAAGGATGAGGTTGTTGTCCATTTAACTACCAAGCAACGGAGTTGCTAGGAGTATAGATTTCACACACCATGATTCACTTGTCGGTGTTCCGGTTACAATAACATGGAACCGAGAAATGAAAATGATGGCGAGAAGTATCACTGCGTCAAGAATTCATAAGAGGTGGTGCAATTCTCATGACAATCCTGACATAAAGAAGGTAATACTTCAAGGTAGAGCAGAGCAGAAGCTGGATTGGCATTTTGATCTGCGGAATACAATTGCTTTGACCCAATCCTAGATATGGATGAGGTTCTGGAGTTTGTTTCTCCTATTCATTCTGAAATAGAATGGCTTGATGGACCACAAGAGTAATAGGCAACGATTACGAATGCACACACACTCTTGACTATCAATTGATAGACGAGGTCAGAAGACAACTAAAGAGGGACGACCCAAAAGAACATATGATTTTCTGAGTTGTGGATGCATGGTTTAGCATGTCAAACGAAGTTCAACATATTTCTTCCGGATAACCCATGCAGAAAGGTAGAACTGGCAGAGCCACAATATAGAATGGAGAACTCATCGAGGGCACTCCTGTTGTGATCTTTTGATCCAACAAACTACTGCCATAAAGTGGTTCATAGTATTTGGAAGAAGGAAATACCATGAACTTCGAGGACTATTGCAAAGGTTACTAATTTCCTAAAGGAACTAGCAAACACTAACAACATGAAGTAGGTAGAGTGAATCTCGGATCAGAAGCCCAGGAATAGAAAAACTACCAACTAAATGGCATCATGGGATGCTTTCGAGGATGACGGCCAGAATGATCACACTGGGAACACAAAACATGGCTAGACTACTAGATGGTACTCTAAGACACCTAGGGTCATAATACTAGCTCCAACATATATACCGAGGCAATGAAGTACCTCAACACACTAGTTGGTGTGGTTAATCTGGCCAAAGGAACACCGGAACGGTAAGAAGGGATTTGCAAATGCATCATACTATTTAGAAATCTGGGATGACTCGGACAGCATAACGGCTGTAAATTCTCAAAAAGATTGGAGACATGCTACAAGATGGTGGCAGAGCCACTCAGAAGCACAATATCAAGGTTTCGAGATCAACAGTTAACATACGGAGGTAGTCGGAACCGAACTGAGGCTTAAATCTATCAATCCTTAAGTCTACAGATTAGTACCACGTGATCCTGATAGAAAGAAAAGAAAGCCTAGTTCCTTAACCCCGTAGGAAAGATAAGATGACTCAGATCAGAAGGGCATAAGGTATAAGGAGTAAAAAGAGCCTTACGTTCCTAACCACAATCAATTCCCTTATATAACTAGAGAATTTCTAGACTCAACTTCGACCAGTTTGGCTTGGTAATCCTACAGGTAGTCAAGTCTGATACCAAAGCTGTCAGGACCCCGATCCTAAGTCACACCGATCTAGCACGTAACACATCATATCACTTTGCGGCCTCACGCACGGTATTCCCACGGGTGCCACCTTACCTGGCCCGGGACTGTTTGCGCCTTTTGGCTCACGTATATGATAGTGCCGCTAGCATCCATATGACAAAGAACCCGGGCTGACATGGCTAGTCGTGAACCCAAAGTGGCACTAACTTACAGGGACAGGCATACATGACCCAACAACGAACGTGTCGGTCATCAACGAGTGAATCTAGGCTGTAGCACTGGGCTAGCAGGACTCCGGTAAACCAGGCTGTAGCGGGCTAACAGGACTCCGGAATTCATCGCGTGACATTTCCCCGAGGGGGCAGACACAGGAACGAAGAAGGACACATGCCGGCCAGCCTAAGTGTTCCGGAGCAGTAGCAAGCTACCATGGCTCAGTGGAAACACTAGGAGACATTTCCCGGTAAGAGAGGCTACCAAGGATAAACAACTAGATAGTCAGATCCCACACATACCAAGCATTTCAATAACATACACACAATATGCTCGATATGTGCAAATACAACATGGCATCACAACATGACTCTACGACTCAAGTATTTATTCAATAGGCTCCGAGGAGCGAGATATTACAAACATGGGTCTCGCGACCCAACATTCAGAGCATACAAGTCAAAGCACAAGCGGAAGCTTAACATGTCTGAGTACAGACATCTACAAATGAAAAAGGCTGAGAAGCCTGACTATCTACCAGATCCTGCCGAGGGCACAAGATCGTAGCTGAGGTAACAAGCTAAACGTCGAAGTCCACGTGGAACTACTAGCGAGACTGAAGTCTCTCTGCAAAAACATAAATTAAGCAACGTGAGTACAAATGTACCCAGCAAGACTTACATCAGATCTAACTACATATGCATCATTATCAACAAGGGGATGGTGGGGTTTAACTGCAGCAAGCCAGCTTTGACTCGGTGGCTATCCTAAACTACGACTGCAAGTAACTCTTTTGAGGTGGCGCACACGAGTCCACATATTCACCATATCAATACACCACTATGGATCCGCTCCCGTCTCCCTACGAGAACGCCATCCATAGCACTCACGCTTATCTTGCGTATTTTAGAGTATCCACTTTCACTTGTCTATGAACTGTACAGGCAACCCAGAAGTCCTTTACCGCGGACACGGCTATTCGAATAGATCATATTAACCCTGCAGGGGTGTACTTCTTCACACACGCTCTCACCACTTACCGCCGTTTACACGACATGTACTCGGCAACCTTCAAGCGGAAGCCCAGCGAGGGTGTCGGCCACGACCTGACTAACCTCACAAGTCTCTCGTCCAGGTTTATCGCCTATTCGGGTTCCATCCGCAAGGAGATCCGGCCGGGGTGTCGCTCACGGCCCCAAACGATGTGAGCAGGGTTCCCAAGCCCACCATCCGGGTGCCACTTGGTACACCATGCCACTGTGCCTAGTCTGTCCCAAGCCCACCTATACCGGGTGCCACTTGGTAGACTACTAACACTACCTACAAACACTAGAAACTAGTTGCAACTCCTGGACAGAGATCAAGTTGATTAATAAGTCGAGAGGGGCACTTAAGCATTCCAATGTGTGGTAGTAGTTGGTCATGGATCACAAACACAGAACTCAGTTTTTGAGGACGGTTTCAATGAGACAACCCACCATGTACTCCTACATGGCCTCTCACCGCTACCTTTACCAAATCGTGTTCACACACTTAGCTCTCAATAGTAGGACATGTTCACACACCTCCAATTAATCCCCGATGAATCAGACCTGACACAACTCTAAGCAATAGCAGGCATGACAACAAGCATGAATGAGTAGGCACATCAGGGCTCAAACAACTCCTACTCATGCTAGTGGGTTTCATCTATTTACTGTGGCAATGACAGGTCATGCAGAGGATAAAGGGGTTCAACTACCGCAGCCAGTAACAGTTGAATCGTTGTTGTCCTAATGCAGTAAAAGAGAGCAGGAGCGAGAGAGTGGGATTGTATTGGAATGAGCAAGGGGGGTTTGCTTGCCTGGCACTTCTGAAGATAATATAGTTCTTCATCGGTGTCATCGAACTCGTCGTCGAAACAACGTCTACTGAGAGGGGACAAATACCGGCAAACAAGGAAGAACACAATCAATGCTATGCAACAATATGATGCATGATCATGACATGGCAATATGATGTGGTTTGAGCTAATGCAACTAGCAGGAAGTTAAATGAAGTTGGTTTGAATCCAAGATTCAAATTCAAACTCCATATGTGAAGGTTTAAATGTCATTTATATGATTTGGCCTAAACAGCAGCCATAAGTTGCTCCAGCATGCATGAAAATAGTACAGATGGATAGATTGGATTTTTCTGATCATTTTTCATATATAACTTATTTCATTTGGAGTTACGGTTGAATTTCTATGATTTTTCAAAGTTTGCAACATTTTCTGAAATTTCCAAATCATTTTTGAATTAGAAATATTCCAGAAAATGCTTACTGCGTCAGCATGACATCAGACTGACATCAGCAGGTTAGCTGACTGGGTCCAGGTCAAACCTGACGTGTGGGGTCCACATGTCAGTTGTACAGAGCCGGCTAGTGTCACAGACAGGTGGGCCTAGTCAACGGCACCGTCAGGACAGTCAACTCTGGCGTGTGGGTCCCACCGGTTTTAAAACTAATCTAAACAGAAATTAAGTTAACCTAAATAGGCACAGGGGCCCACATGGCAGTGGCTCTAGGGGTGTTTAGAAGGTCATTAGTGCTAATTAAACTGGCGCCACGTCAGCAGTTGACGCCGGCGACCAAACCCAACGGCGGAGGATCGCCGGAGTTGCTCCGAACGGCGCTACAGGGGTCGGCTCGACGCGCTGGAGGCACCAGAGGGATGCCCATCATCGCGCGTATCCAGGGGATCACGCGGGAGGCTGCGAGGTGGCCGGAGACGATGGCCACGACAACCATGGCGGTGGCCGGAGCTCGACTAGATGCGGGCGCGGGGCTGCAGCTCGATTCCAAGCGAACGGAGAGCACAAGCAGAAGCTACGGGGCCCTAGGAGCTCGACCAGGTGCTCGGATGCGGCGTTGGCCCTCTGTAATGACAACGGCGACATTCGCGGCGGCAGCAATCTTCGGCCGTGGTGGCCAGGGGGGCTAGAGAAGGGATTCGACAGCGGGGAGAGAGGGGTTGGGAGCAGGAGCTCATAGGGAGGCGGCGCAGTAGGTCAGTGGGCTCGGGGACGTCCTTGACGGCGCGAATCGATGGTGAGGGGCTCGGGTGCCCGAGGTTGAAGATGACCGCCATGACGATGAAGCAGGGCCTCCCGGCATCACATAGCTCGATTGGGAGGACGAGGAGGTTTCTGCGGTGCTTCTGGACTCGGCGGAAGGGCGAGGGTGCATGATGGCCGCGGCAGCGGTGATCGGCGGTCTCGGGTGTGCTCGGCGGCGCGAGGAAGAGAGGCCAGAGGAAGGGGGCGAGGCAGAGGAAGGAGGGGAAAGTGAGAGGGGGCCGCCCTCATCTCCTGGGCGTGCAGGTGGACTCGGGGGAGGCTAGCCAGCGCAAAGCAGGAGGTGGCGGAAAATGCACGCGCGCGCGCCACGCTTCCCCTCTGCCTACTGGCAGGAGGAAGAAGACGGCTCTGCCCTCGGTGGGCTGAGCCGCTATAGTGCCAACACAGGTAGGCCGGTAAGTCTTCTGCCTCTTTGTTTTTTTCCTGTTTAGTTTCTAGTTTTCTATTTCTGCTGCAACTGTTGGGCTTTATTAAAAATACTAAAACGTTTCCAAAAATCGTTCAAATAATTGTGGGCTCTATTGGGTTTATTCCAAACATCCCACACTTAAGTTCAGCATTAATTGAGCACTTAAAATAATATATATCATTTAAATGCCCAATTGCAAATACTGTATGATTTAATTCAGTGACCAAATATGTCATGGAAAAATGTGCAACACCACTGGTTATGGTTTCTAGCATTAACGAGAAATGATGAACATTTTTGAAAGCCATTTGGACTTACTGAAAATATTTTAGGTGAACCTAGTGAATTCCTTTAATGCTAGGGTTTGGACAATCCCCATTTCAAGTTTATTTGAAAAAATTAAACATGATGCACACATAAAGGGCTAGCCTAGTGCATGCCAGGACTAGGGATGTGACACAAACAAAACCATGTCTTCATCATTAGGCGAAAGTAACAGGCGCATGATGGTACGAAGCTCTCCAAAGTTGTTCTGGAACGGAGTCCCAGATAGGATAATTTGCTTTTTGGTACAAAGTACAGCAAGAGACTTCCGAATATGCTATTTGGAAGGCCTTTGCTGAAATTCGTACCAAAAGGCGGATCATCCTATTCGGGACTCCATTCCAAAACAACTTTGGAGAAATTCGTACCATCATGCCCTGGTTACTTCCGGCTAATGATGAAGCCATGGATTTCTTCAATACTTTGACACTAGGCCACCCTCTCGACCCCTCGGCGATCCTCGACCCCTCGACGACCCTCAACTCTCGATCCTCGACCCTCGACCCCTCGGCGACCCTCGACCCTCTACCCTAGTTCACAACCCTCGACCGCTCGGCGATCCATGACCCTCTACCCTAGTTCCCGACCCTCGACCCCCTCATGTCACGTTTGTCTAGTGTCAAATGATTCAACAAAACCATGTCTTCATCATTAGGCGAAAGTAATAGGCGCAAGATTGTACAAAGCTCTCCAAAGTTATTTTGGAACGGAATCCCAGATAGGATAATTCCCTCTTTGGTACAAAGTACAGCAAGAGCCTTCCGAATATCGCTATTTGGAAGGCCTGTGCTAAACTTTGTACCAAATGGCGGATTATCCTATCCGGGACTCCGTTCCAAAATAACTTTGGAGAACTTCGTACCATCATGCCCCGGTTACTTCCGGCTAATGACGAAGCCATGGATTTCTTCAATACTTTGACACTAGGAAACCTCTCGACCCCTCGGTGATCCTCGACCCTCGAACCCTCGACCCTCGAACCCTCGGCGACCCTCGACCCCTCGGCGACCCTCGACCCTCGAACCCTTGACCCCTCGACGACCCTCGAACCCTCGACCCTCGAACCCTAGAACCCTCGAACCCTCAACCCTCAAACCCTTGACCCTCGACCGGCCTCGACGACCCTCGACCCCTTTGTGACCCTCACAACCCTCTAGCCTAGTTCCCGACCCTCGACCCCTCAGCGATCCTCGACACCCTCGTTCTCGATAAAAAGAAGAAGAAGAAGAAAAAATAGAGGAGAAGAAGAAGAAAAAATAGAAGAAAAAAAAGAAGAAAAAAAGAGGAGAAGAAGAAGGAATAGAGGAGAAGAAGAAAAATAGAAAATTTCTATTTTTCTTCTTCTCCTCTATTCCTTCTTCTTCTCCTCTTTTTTTCCTTCTTCTTCCTCTTCTTATTTTTCTCTCCTCTTCTTCCTCTCTTCTTCTTCTTCTTCTCTTCTTCTTCTCTCTTCTTTTTTCTTTTTTTCTCTCCTTCTTTTTCTTCCTTCTTCCTCTTTTCCATACATATAAAAAGTACATACATGCATACAAAATATACATCTAAAAACTACATATATCTAAAAAATACATACATACATATATGAACACATATGAACATACATACATACGTACATACATATATGAATGAGGCGGCGGTGGTGGGGGAAGGGGCGGAGCGGTGCTCACAGAGGGGGGCATCGGAGTAGGGGGCGCACGGCGGGGCAGAGGGCGTCGGCGGCGGGCAGGGGTTCGGCGGGGCAGAGGGCGTCGACGACAAGGATGGCGGGCGGCGACAGGGCAGGCAGGGGCGCATCGGGGCAGAGGGTGTCGACGGTGGTGAGGGAAAGGCTGAGGGCGCGTCAGCGACGAGGACGGTGGGCTCGAGGTCAGCGACGAGGACGACACGCGGCGCGGGCGAGGGCGGGGGCGAGGGCGTCGACGGCGGCAAGGGCACGGCCGAGGGCGTCAGAGGCAGGGCAACAGGAGTGACGGGCGCGGTTGACAGGACAGAGGGCGGCGTCGGCGGCGGGAGAATGAGGAACTGAAACAAAAATTTCACAAGTAATGTTTATATAGATGAAACATTGGTCCCGGTTGGTGGCTAGAACCGGGACAAATGCCCCCCTTTAGTCCCGGTTGGTGCCACCAACCGGGACCAAAGGTCTATTTTCAGCAGCCCAAAGGGCGGGAAGCAGAGGCCTTTAGTCCCGGTTGGTGGCAACAACCGGTACTAAAGGGGGGCATTGGTCCCGGTTGATGCCACCAACCGGTACTAATGCCCCCTTTGGTACCGGTTGGTGCCACCAACTGGGACCAAAGGTCCCGTGCTGCCCGTGGCCAAAACTTTAGTCCCACCACGCTAGTTGAGAGGGGCGTGCAGTGGTTTATAAGCCCCACTGCCGCACCCCTCTCGAGCTCCTCTCGATTGCAGGCTTACGGGCCTAATAGTCACTGCTATGCCTGATGGGACTACTGGGCCTTCTGTGGGCCTGAATCCTAGCCCATGGTAGGGTTTCTAGTCATATTCAGGCCGTAGTAGAAACCCTACCATGGGCCAGGGTTCAGGCCCGTAGAAGGCCCAGTAGGTGGCATTTTTTTTATTTTCCCAGTTTTTATTTTCTGTTTTTTGCATTATTTATTTTCTTTTGTTTTTTGCTTTATTTTTTAGTTCCTTTTGCTTTTAGGTAATAAAAATATAAACTTTCTGTTTGTTTTCCAATTTGAATAGTTTCAATTTGAATTTTTTGAAATTTGTGTGAATCACTAGTTTTTGAATAACTTTACTATAAACATAGATTTTTGAGTGATTCTTTTTCCCGCTATTTAATATTACTGTGTTTTATCATTATATTCAAAAACAGATTTTGTTATTTTAGTTTCTAACACAAAAATTCTTTATGATAATTCTTTTTGCTATTAAAGTTTCTAACAAAAAAATCTTTACGAAAATTCTTTTTGCTTTTAATGTTTTGAACAGAAAATACTTTGATAATTTTGGTTGCATAAATTTTATATAATTTTAGTTTCAATAATACTAGAGGTTTATAAAAGTTTTTGAGTTGATTCCTTTTGCTATTGGAGTTTTATAAAAGCTTTTAGTTCATTCTTTTTGCTATAAGTTCATTCTTTTTGTTATTAGTTCGTTATTTGAGATAAATGACCCTTAAATTGAAAAGCACTACAAATGAACTCTGAAAAGGTTGAAAGTTGGCATGGTATTTCACCCACATAGCATGTGCTAAAAATTTGAGAGGGTTACGACAAAAACTGGATACAAAACACACAATCTCTTTCGAAGTATCAGGGTTTCGGACGAAAACTCATGTGTTACAAAGGGATTTCATTTGTTCAAATGTAACTGCAGTGATATTCTACATCAAAGGCATCATCATAATAGTTGTTGATATAAAGTCTTCACTTTTTCTTCGCTTGTATTCTTTGCTTATTGCACCGTAACCATGGATAATCTTCATCGTTTAACAGGATGCTTGGGTCAGCCTTAACTTTGAAGGGAGGAATTTCATGAAACTTTTCATAATCTTCAGACACGTCTGTCTTGCCCTGCAATCCCATGATGTCTCTTTTTCCTGAAAAAACTATGTGGTGCTTTGGCTCATCGTATGATGTATCCGCTTCCTTATCTTTTCTTTTTCTCAGTTTGTAGACATGTCCTTCACATAGAAAACCTGCGCCACATCATTGGCTAGGACGAATGGCTCATCTGTGTACCCCAGATTGTTCAGATCCACTGATGTCATTCCGTACTGTGGGTCTACCTGTACCCCGCCTCCTGGCAGATTGACCCATTTGCACTTAAACAAAGAGACCTTAACATCATTTCCATAGTCAAGTTCTCATATGTCCACTATGTAACCATAATATGTGTCCATTCCCCTATTGGTTGCTACATCAAAGAGGACACCACTATTTTGGTTGGTGCTCTTTTGATCTTGGGCGATCGTGTAAAATGTATTCCCATTTATCTCGTACCCTTTGTAGGTCATTACAGTCAAAAATGGTTCCCTCGCCGGCGAGTACAGGTCATCGGAAACAGTGTTGTCACACGTGAGACGTGTTTGGAACCAACTACCGAAACTCCTGATGTATTCACATGTAATCCAGTCCTCACACTGGTCCAGGTGTTTGGAGCGCAGAATGTTCTTGTGTTCATCGACATACGGGGTCACCAAGGTAGAATTCTATAGAACCGTGTAGTGTGCTTGAGACCAAGAGTGCCCGTCCCTACATACTATTGAGTCCCCTCCTAGCGTGCCTTTTCCACCCAGTCTCCCCTCATACCGCGATTGAGGGAGACCTATCTTCTTAAGGTCAAGAATGAAGTCAACACAAAACCCAATGACATCCTCTGTTTGATGGCCCATGGAGATGGTTCCTTCTGGCCTAGCGCGGTTACGGACATATTTCTTTAGGACCCCCATGAACCTCTCAAAGGGGAACATATTGTGTAGAAATACAGGGCCCAGAACGACAATCTCGTCGACTAGATGAACTAGGACGTGCGTCATGATATTGAAGAAGGATGGTGGGAACACCAGCTCGAAACTAACAAGACATTGCGCCACATCACTCCTTAACCTTGGTAGGATTTCTGGATCGATCACCTTCTGAGAGATTGCATCGAGGAATGAACATAGCTTCACAATGGCTAATCGAATGTTTTCTGGTAGAAGCCCCCTCAATGCAACCGGAAGTAGTTGTGTCATAATCACATGGCAGTCATGAGACTTTAGGTTCTGGATCTTTTTCTCTGGCATATTTATTATTCCCTTTATATTCGATGAGAAGCCAGACGGGACCTTCATACTGAGCAGGCATTCAAAGAAGATTTCCTTCTCTTCTTTGGTAAGAGCATAGCTGGCAGGACCTTCATACTGCTTTGGAGGCAAGCCGTCTTTTTCATGCAAACATTGCAGGTCCTCCCGTGCCTCCGTTGTATATTTTGTCTTCCCATACACGCCCAAGAAGCCTAGCAGGTTCACGCAAAGGTTCTTCGTCATGTGCATCACATCGATCGAAGAGCGGACCTCTAGGTCTTTCCAGTAGGGTAGGTCCCAGAATATAGATTTCTTCTTCCACATGGGTGCGTGTTCCTCAGCGTCATTCGGAATAGATAGTCCGTCGGGACCCTTTCCGAAGATTACTTTTAAATCATTGACCATAGCAAGTACGTGATCACCGGTACGCATGGCGGGCTTCTTCCGGTGATCTGCCTCGCCTTTGAAGTGCTTGCCTTTCTTTCGACATTGATGGTTGGCCGGAAGGAATCGATGATGCCCCAAGTAAACATTCTTCCCGCATTTGTCAAGGCATATACTTTTGGTGTCATCTAAACAGTGCGTGCATGTGTGGTATCCCTTGTTTGTCTGTCCTGAAAGGTTACTGAGAGCAGGCCAATCATTAATGGTGACAAATAGCAATGCATGCAGGTCAAATTCCTCCTGTTTGTGCTCATCCCACACACGTACACCTTTTCCAATCCACAGATGTAAAAGTTCTTCAACTAATGGCCTTAGGTACACATCAATGTCGTTGTCGGGTTTCTTAGGGCCTTGGATGAGAACTGGCATCATAATGAACTTCCGCTTCATGCACAACCAAGGAGGAAGGTTATAGATACATAGAGTCATGGGCCAAGTGCTGTGATTGCTGCTCTGCTCATGAAAGGATTAATGCCATCCGCGCTTAAACCAAACCATACGTTCCTTGCGTCACCTGCAAACTCCTCCCAGTACTTTCTCTCGATTTTTCTCCACTACGACCCGTCAGCGGGTGCTCTCAACTTCCCATCTTTCTTACAGTCATCTCTGTGCCATCGCATCGACTTGGCATGCTCTTTGTTTCTGAACAGACGTTTCAACCGTGGTATTATAGGAGCATACCACATCACCTTGGCAGGAACCCTCTTCCAGAGGTGCTCGCCGTCAACATCACCAGGGTCATCTCGTCTGATCTTATACCACAATGCACCGCATACCGGGCATGCGTTCAAATCCTCATACGCACCATAATACATGATGCAGTCATTAGGGCATGCATGTATCTTCTGCACCTCCAATCCTAGAGGGCAAACAACCTTCTTTGTTGCATACGTACTGTTGGGCAATTCGTTATCCTTTGGAAGCTTCTTCTTTAATATTTTCAGTAGCTTCTCAAATCCTTTGTCAGGCACAGCATTCTCTACCTTCCACTGCAACAATTCCAGTACGGTACCGAGCTTTGTGTTGCCATCTTCGCAATTGGGGGACAAACCTTTTTTGTGATCCTCTAGCATGCGATCGAACTTCACCTTCTCCTTTTGACTTTCACACTGACTCCTTGCATCAACAATGACCCGGCGGAGATCATCATCGGGCACATCGTCTGGTTCCTCTTGATCTTCAACAGCTTCCCCCGTTGCAGCATCACCGTATTCGGGGGGCACATAGTTCTCATCATCCTCTTCTTCTTCGTTGTCTTCCATCATAACCCCTATTTCTCCGTGCTTGGTCCAAACATTATAGTGTGGCATGAAACCCTTATAAAGCAGGTGGGTGTGAATGATTTTCGAGTCAGAGTAAGACTTCGTATTCCCACATATAGGGCATGGACAACACATAAAACCATTCTGCTTGTTTGCCTTAGCCACTTCGAGAAAATCATGCACGCCCTTAATATACTCGAAGGTGTTTTTGTCAGCATACATTCATTGCCTGTTCATCTGCGTGCATTATATATAATTAAGTGTGTCAAAAACCATTACAGAACATCATGAATAGATAATTAAGTGACCAAATTAATAGAAGTTCATCATCACATTAAAACCAAAGTACATACATAGTTCTCATCTAACGACATATAGCTCTCCAGAGCATCTAATTAATTAAACCATACATTGAAACTATGTAAAACATTTCAATGCGAAAACAAATGCGATCATAATCCCAACCAAGGTAACAATTGATCCAACAGTATAATGATACCAAGCCTCGGTACGAATGGCATATTTTCTAATCTTTCTAATCTTCAAGCGCATTGCATCCATCTTGATCTTGTGATCATCGACGACATCTGCAACATGCAACTCCAATGTCATCTTCTCCTCCTTAATTTTTTTTAGTTTTTCCTTCAAGAAATTATTTTCTTCTTCAACTAAATTTAACCTCTCGACAATAGGGTCGGTTGGAATTTCCAGTTCACATACCTCCTAGATAAATAAACTCTATGTCACGTTGGTCGGCATAATTGTCATAAACAATAAATGAACTAAATAGTATAAAGATAATATATACCACATCCGAATCATAGATAGGACGAGGGCCGACGGGGGCGGATACCAAAACCATCGCACTAAATAATAAGAAGCAATAATAAAAGTTAGAAAATTATACAAGTACCTATATAAACATACAAGTAAGAATTTTTTCCTTTCAGAAAGAAGATAAGAACAAGAGGCTCACCACGGTGGTGCTGGCGACGAGATCGGCGCGGGCGACCAACGACGGTGAAGACGGGGACGGGACGTGACAGACCGCTAAACCTAGACAAATATTGAGGAAAATGGAGCTTGGAGGTCGAGCTTGGAGAGGAGTGTGGCTCAGGCATTCCATCGAACAACTCGTGTGCATAAGAGTTGAGCTAGAGCACCACAAAGCTCTCCCCTCGTCAACCAGGAAAAATAGAGCAGTGCGAGTGCTCTACTCGCGGGCGAGGGGTATATATAGGCAGCTCATTGGTCCCGGTTCGTGGCACGAACCGGGACTAAAGGTCACCCTTTCATCCCGGTTCGTGCCACGAACCAAGTCCAATGGTGGTGGGCGAGGAGCGAGGACCATTGGTCCCGGTTCTTCCCCCCAACCGGGACCAAAGGGCCTAGACGACCCAGGACCAATGCCGCCACGAGGCCCGGTAGGCTCCCGGCCTCGCGAACTGGGACCAATGGTGTCACGCCCAAGATGCGACCCTATCCTAAAGGAACTCGAAGGTCCCACCAAGGATAGAAGCGCATCTTGAAAACGCTTTTGCAAGGTGGATATCATTACATCAACATTACATAATAGTGGGGATACATACAAGAGGCATACAATGCCACACGAATACAACATCACAATACATTAGAGCATCATCCGACTACGGATGAAACACAAACAGAAACTCAAATGACAACCACCCTGCTAGCCCAGGCTGGCAACCTGGAACATATCCCCTGATCAAAGAAGAAGCAGAAGAAGAACTCCAAAACAAGTAAGCATTGCTCTCACGTCATGAACATCGCAATACCTGTACCTGCAACTGTTGTTGTAGTAATCTGTGAGCCACGAGGACTCAGCAATCCCATTACCATGGGTATCAAGACTAGCAAAGCTTAATGGGTAAGGAAGGGGTAAAGTGGTGAGGTTGCAGCAGCGACTAAGCATGGTATGGTGGCTAACATATGCAGATAAGAGCGAGAAGAGAACAAACGGAACGGTCGTGAAGCTAGAAACGATCAAGAAGTGATCCTGAACTCCTACTTACGTCAAACGTAACCCAAAAACCGTGTTCACTTCCCGGTCTCTGCCGAAAAGAGACCATCACGGCTACGCACACGGTTGATGCCTTCTAATTCGAATCTGGTGTCAAGTTATCTACAACCGGACATTAACAATTTCCCATCTTCCATATAACCGCGGGCACGACTCTCGAAAGTTTATACCCTGCAGGGGTGTCCCAACTTAGCCCATGATAAGCTCTCGCGATCAAAGAAGGATATTCCTTCTCCCAGGAAGACCCGATCAGTCTCGGAATCCCGGTTACAAGACATTTCGACAATGGTAAAACAAGACCAGCAAGACCGCCCGGTGCGCCGACATCCCGATAGGAGCTGCACATATCTCGTTCTCAGGGCAACACCAGATGAACACTACGTACAACTAAAACCAGACCTCAATTTTCCCCGAGGTGGCATTGCAAGTGGTTCTGGTTCGGACCAGCACTTAGAGAAGCATTGGCCCGGGGGGGCTAAAATAAAGATGACCCTTGGGTTAATTACTCCCAAGGGAAAAGTAGGTGGTGGTGAGGCAAATGGTAAAACCAAGGTTGGACCTTGCTGGTGGAGTTTTATTCAAAGCAAACTGTCAAGGGGGTCCCATAAATCACCCAACTGCGTTAGGGACGCAAAATCCGGGAACATAATACCGATATGACGGAAACTAGGGCGGCAAGAGTGGAACAAAACACCAGGCATAAGGCCGAGTCTTCCACCCTTTACCAACTATATAGATGCATTAATTAAATAAGTGATATTGTGATATCCAACATAATCCTGTCCACCATGGAGCAATCTTCAACTTCACCTGCAACTAACAATGCTATAAGAGGGGCTGAGCAAAAGCGGTAACATAGCCAAGCAATGGTTTGCTAGGAAGGGTGAAAAAGGTTAGAGGCTGACATGGCAAATTGGGAGGCTTGAAGAGCAAAAGATAGGTAGCGCAGCAAAGCGATAGAACGAAGCAACTAGCATAGCAATGATAGTAGTGAGATCTAGGGTGGCGGTCATCTTGCCTGAAATCCCGCAAGGAAGAAGAATGAGTCCATCAAGAAGACGAATGGATAAAGCCGAACCAAGCATAGATGAACGGATCCTCACGATCGCAACGAAACGGGAACTATTGAGAAGAAGCACACAACATGGTAAACACACCACACATAGACAAGACATGATGCACAATAAGCATGATGCATGACAAAGCTAGATGAGGCTACTCATGGCAAGAGATGATGCATACAAGAACAACGCATCAAAGCAAGGTTAAATGAGGCCGGAAACAACATATAACAATTCCGGTAAGTCCTCATATGCAAATTTCTAAATTGGTCCAGATCTGAATAAACCTTATCTTCAAGTTGTTAAACAGCAAGTTAAGATGCACCAAGATGATCTACACGAGATTCTAGTCAAGTTACATATAAAGTTCATTTAATTCGGAGTTACGGCCTGGAAGATATGAGCAAAACAAGTCAAACATGGCATTGATGCTAAAAGCATACAAACATCAAGCAAACACTCTCAAGACAAGGATGCAACATGATAATATGAAACTACATGCAAAACTAAGCAAGTTTCCTATAGAACTCACTCAAAACGGAGCAACGGTTCAACACATACACATGAAACAAGTTTAAAGGACAAACTGTCCAAAACAGCAACTAGGCATCTAGCAAGCAACAAAACAATATGCTACAGCACCTCAACATGAAAACAAAAGGCATGGACATGATGTACATGTAAAGCATAACAAAACATGAACACTGAACTATCTTCAGAAATCACTAGAACATGCTCAAAAACACATGGCAAGATTGCAAATAATAACAGTTTCAGACTTGGTAGACAATACCATCAGGTTGCAATGTTTAGAGCTATCAAACAACATGCTACAGGAACTTATCATAGAAACTAAAGGCATGGCATGATACTACTAAATGGATAGAACAAAAGACCTTTACTGACCATGAGCCAAAGAGGATCATAAGATATGATGGCACCCATGTAAACATGGCAAATGATATGACAGATTCAAACATGGCAGGAACAACGATAAGTATGTATATTGGTGAGCTTGTACCACTCACCACAGAGCAATACATGGCATGACAAGGTGCTTAACAGTAAGAGGACATGTCTATGTAGCTAAGCATGGCAAGAGCAAGTTCATAGGATGCATGGACTAGCAAAGCTCATGGCAAAACTGAACTTAATGTTAACAGGCTGACAACAACATTATTTAGCAACTTTGGAGCAAGATTACAACAAGCTACAATAGGCTATAAATGCAAACAGGGGCATGTGTGGATAGAGAATGGCATGTATAACAAAACATCCTTAGTGAACATCTCTAGATTATGCATAGAATGACTTGTAGCAGCAGGTGTACATATCATCACGAAATAACAGATTTAGCCTAGCAAAACAGTAACAGCAAGTACCATACTTCACGAACTCAAAGCACTCACTACAAGACTTAAAAAAATACATGGATGGCACCACTGTAAAGATGGCATGATTTAGCATAAAACACATGTAGAGCTCATGCTCATAGGATACACACACAAAATGCAACGAAAAAGACTAATCATCAAGTTCTGTTAACAAACAGCAGTTAACATCATATAGCACTCTTGCAACAATGATTAGGGCATCAAGATGAACTCAAACAAGCTTAGCACAATGTAACAAAATGTAGAGCATCTCATGGCGAACATATTGACATATTATATGCATGAAATGGAGCAGCACACATGAAGTTATGGCAGGTCCAAGTTAGCACTAGAATGTAGGGTAACAGAGACTTAGCGGATTTTCACCTCGCGGGAAACTCGGATGGGGAGGACCCGGGACAAAGGGGATCCGGGACGGGGCCGCATTTGGATGGCCGGGCGGGTGGATCTCGTCCCACCCGCCGGATCCGGCGACGAGGCGGTCGGCGACGGCGGCCGGAGGGCGGGGCGGCGCCGGAGGAGGTCGGGGAAGGCCGGATCCGGGCGGTGGCTCGCCGGATCCGCGGCGAGGCGGCGGCGCACGACATGGGAGGCGTCCGGATCGGGAGGCGGTGACTGGCGGCGGCGGAGCGGGGCGCTGGCGTTCCGGCGACGGGGAAGGCGGGCGGCGGCGGTCGCGGGCGCGGCGGCAGAGGCGAGCGCCGGTGAAGGGCGGCGGGGCTGTGCCCGCGGGCGAGCGACGGCGGAGATGGGCCTACGGGGGCCAGCTTCGGGCCGAACGGGCCGCAGCGGCGGGGACGGCGCGGGGGCCACGTGGCGGCACGCCACTGGCTGGGAGCGGCGGCGGGGTTTCGTCAGGTCCGGGACGGACATGTCCGGCGGCGTAGAGGGGAAGAGGCTAGGGTTAGGGTGGAAATCATCCGCGAATTTCGGGGGAAGGGGCTAATTTATAGATAGAGGGAGCTAGGAGACTCCAAATGAGGTGCGGTTTTCGCCCACACGATTGTGATCGAACGGTCGAGAGCATGGGGATGACTTAGATGGGTTATGGGCCACTTTGGAGGGGTGTTGGGCTGCAACACAAAGAGGCCTTTACGGTTCCCCGGTTAACCGTTAGAGTATCAAATGGACTCCAAATGGCACGAAACTTGACAGGCGGTCTACCGGTGGTGTACCAAGGCCGCTTGGCAAATCATGGTCCATTCCGAGAATGTTTAACACCCGCTCACAACAGGAGACAAAAGGGGAACGCCAGAGGGCATAGGAGTGCCGGATTGCAAAAGGACAACAGGGAAAATGTTCGGATGCATGAAACGAACACGTATGCAAAATGAGATGCACATGATGACATGGCAAAATGCAACACGCAAGCAAATGACATGGCAATGCCGATGAATAACTGGAATACACCTGGCGCATCGAATCCGGGGCGTTACAACACTCCTCCACTAACAAGAGATCTCGTCCCGAGATCTTAGGAACGAGATGGAAGGAAAAAAAGATGAGGTGAAATAAGAACAAAAGAGAGAGGATGAACAAAGTCGAGAGCACTCAGGTAGAGAAGAGGAAAGACGAGAATGACGAGAATCAAAAGCTCACAGAATCATATAGACTATGAAACCACTCCGGTTAGAACGAGATAAGAAACGATAAGACTGAAAGGATTTAGGCAGCACTCCGGCTGGAATGACACTTGACGACATAAGCAAGGCAATGCCTCCAGAAGAATTGAAAGAATTGAATGAAAATAACTTAGAAGGAAGGGTCGAACGGAGTTGTTGAGAAAATCAACAACGAAAGAATAAGCTTGTTATGGTCTTATCAAAACCATCTCAAAACTTGAGGTGAAATTAGACCACAAACAAAGTCCGAATAGCTAAGAAGAACGAAGAAATGCAAAACTCCACTTCACAAGAATACGGAGAATTAATTGCACTTCGAGAGGCAAGAAGGAAAAGATACTTGCGCTCCTCCAACAATAATCTTGATGAACTCTTGAAGAAATGAATTAAATCATGAGGAACCACCATGAAGAACTCTCGTGACAAAAGGATGATGAGATAGAATGAAGGAAGAAAGAATAAGATGAGCCTTGCGGTGATTTAGATGGAGGTTCCAACGAAATGGCCGAGGAAAATTGAACTCCAAAAAAGAAAAGACGAAAAGACTTGGAACTAGAATTTATTTAACAAGAACAAACTCTGAAGGAAGGGATTACTCACTTGGATGAAATAAGAATAAGATTTATCATATGATTATCCTTCATCAAATTAAATTGATGACAAGCAATGGATTTTGCATACTACTTATTCTTCTTAAAAAAGGATTGAGAAGTGACATATTGCAAACTTGAGAAGGTCTTCATGAACCACCGGTAGTATTGGAAAGAACGAATGAATTAATATGATAATCAAAGAAAAGAATCTTGAATGAACCACCGTAGGAATTCGAAAATGAGTAATGAAAGAGAATGAATCACCGGGAAGAATTAGAGGAACAAATATGCTTGAGGGGATTTAGATGTGAAAGAACAAAGAGATCATGAGCTGATTAAAGAACACTTGAACGAAGCACCTGGATAATTGGATAACAGTAGCTGAAATGTGAGGACGAAGAATTCTTCTGGAATGATGGCCTCCGGTGAAGAGAAACGGGAAAACAACTCCTGACATACTCCGGATGGGTAAGAAAAAAATCTCTGACAAATGGAATAATCCGAGAGGATAACATGAAGCTAGAACCACGAATCTTCGAGAGAACAGACAAGATTTAGAGGATAAACTCTTCTTCGGTCTTCAAATGACGACGAGAAACACCACCAAAATTACTGAGATACTCCCGGAGAATGAAAAGCGAAGGGGTTGAGCCAACAATGAAAAGAATTTGAAAGAGATCTTGGAGAAGGCATGTGACTGATGGGATCCATTCTTACGTCACACTTGAAAAGAATTAGGAATGGCTCCAGAATAATTAGAAGAGTCAGGTAAGATCCTGGGAAAAGACCTGTGGGTTAGGGCCCACTGAAGAGATAACACCGTTGAAAAAGGATTGTTGAACACGTAGATGGTGCACCAGAATAATTGAAATATTTGAATGAGGTGACAACCTCGAATAAATTCAAACACAGACGAATCTCCTGAGATGTCTTGAACACTCCGGAAGGACAAACTGGCGAGAGGCAAACGAACAGGTAAAACATTTGAGCCGAGGAAAAGAATATACTCACTACCGAAAAAAAACTTGAATTGAAACCACCGGAAAAGAGATGAAGAATGTCCACCGAGACGAGAATTCACCGGTTGAAATGATTGAAGGAAGACTGAAGAGGCTCCATACAAATGAAAATTGATGTTCGAAAGAGACTCAGGCTCCGGGAAGAAGAGGGTGGGAGGGCGGGAAAACAAAGGCAACTTGAAAGGGAGAACCGACGAATATCTTGAAGAGAAAACACCGGTTGAAATCATTGAGGAAAGAAAGCAAAGACTTCGCACGAGTAGGATGGATACTCTATTACGGACTCCGGCTCTGAGATGAAAAAGGGTGGGTGGGTGGGAAAAACAAGGACAACTTCGGACAGGGAAACAATGTCGTGGAGGAAGAACTGAGGATTGATCTCACGAAAGACAAAGAGGTTTGAGTTGACTTGACGAGAGATGCACCAGATAAAAGAGGATGGACAACTCAAGAAACTAACTGCGTGATCCTAAAGAAAAAATTGAAGGGAAGAGGAGTAGTTCAAAACACCTACGTCAAGATTTCTCACTAGAGCGACAAAGGGGCTGAGGAGTAAAAAGAATTCCTACTCTCCGGTATAACTAGACTCAGAAATCAGTTTTCCTCTAGACTCAACAACGGCCAACAATCAACGGGCTCCTATGGTCGGTCGAGGCTCTGATACCAACTTGTCACGCCCAAGATGCGACCTATCCTAAAGGAACTCGAAGGTCCCACCAAGAATAGAAGCGCATCTTGAAAATGCTTTTGCAAGGTGGATATCATTACATCAACATTACATAATAGTGGGGATACATACAAGAGGCATACAATGCCACACGAATACAACATCACAATACATTAGAGCATCATCCGACTACGGATGAAACACAAACAGAAACTCAAATGACAACCACCCTGCTAGCCCAGGCTACCGACCTGGAACCTATCCCCTGATCAAAGAAGAAGCAGAAGAAGAACTCCAAAACAAGTAAGCATCGCTCTCGCGTCATGAACATTGCAATACCTATACCTGCAACTGTTGTTGTAATAATCTGTGAGCCATGAGGACTCAGCAATCCCATTACCATGGGTATCAAGACTAGCAAAGCTTAATGGGTAAGGAAGGGGTAAAGTGGTGAGGTTGCAGCAGCGACTAAGCATGGTATGGTGGCTAACATACGCAGATAAGAGCGAGAAGAGAACAAACGGAACGGTCGTGAAGGTAGCAACGATCAAGAAGTGATCCTGAACTCCTACTTACGTCAAACATAACCCAAAAACCATGTTCACTTCTCGGACTCCGCCGAAAAGAGACCATCATGGCTACGCACACGGTTGATGCGTTTTAATTCGAATCTGGTGTCAAGTTATCTACAATCGGACATTAACAAATTCCCATCTGCCACATAACCGTGGGCACGGCTCTTGAAAGTTTATACCCTGCAGGGGTGTCCCAACTTAGCCCATGATAAGCTCTCGCGATCAACGAAGGATATTCCTTCTCCCAGGAAGACCCGATCAGTCTCAGAATCCCGGTTACAAGACATTTCGACAATGGTAAAACAAGACCAGCAAGACCGCCCGATGCGCCGACATCCCGATAGGAGCTGCACATATCTCGTTCTCAGGGCAACACCAGATGAATACTATGTACAACTAAAACCAGACCTCAAGTTTCCTCGAGGTGGCGCTGCAAGTGGTTCTGGTTCGGACCAGCACTGGCCTGGGGGGGGGCTAAAATAAAGATGACCCTTGGGTTAATTACTCCCAAGGGAAAAGTAGGTGGTGGTGAGGCAAATGGTAAAACCAAGGTTGGGCCTTGCTGGAGGAGTTTTATTCAAAGCGAACTGTCAAGGGGGTCCCATAAATCACCCAATCGCGTTAGGGACGCAAAATCCGGGAACATAATACTGATATGACGGAAACTAGGGCGGCAAGAGTGGAACAAAACACCAGGCATAAGGCCGAGTCTTCCACCCTTTACAAGTATATAGATGCATTAATTAAATAAGAGATATTGTGATATCCCAACATAATCCTGTCCACCATCCCAGTCAAAAAAAAATCCTGTCCACCATGGAGCAATCTTTAACTTCACCTGCAACTAACAACGCTATAATAGGGGCTGAGCAAAAGCGGTAACATAGCCAAGCAATGGTTTGCTAGGAAGGGTGAAAAAGGTTAGAGGCTGACATGGCAAATTGGGAGGCTTGAAGAGCAAAAGATAGGTAGCGCAGCAAAGTGATAGAACGAAGCAACTAGCATAGCAATGATAGTAGTGAGATCCAGGGTAGCGGTCATCTTGCCTGTAATCCCATAAGGAAGAAGAACGAGTCCATGAAGAAGACGAACGAATGAAGCCGAACCAAGCGTAGACCAACGGATCCTCACGATCACAACGAAACGGGAACTATCGAGAAAAAGCACACAACATGGTAAACACACGACATATAGACAAGACATGATGCACAATAAGCATGATGCATGACAAAGCTAGATGAGGCTACTCATGGCAAGATATGATGCATACAAGAACAACACATCAAAGCAAGATTAAATGAGGCCGGAAATAACATATAACAATTCCGGTAAGTCCTCATATGCAAATTTCGAAATTGGTCCAGATCTGAATAAACCTTATTTTCACGTTGTTAAACATCAAGTTAAGATGCACCAAGATGATCTACACGAGATTCTAGTCAAGTTACATATAAAGTTCATTTAATTCGGAGTTACGGCCTAGAAGATATGAGCAAAATAAGTCAAACATAGCATTGATGCTAAAAGCATACAAACATCAAGCAAACACTCTCAAAATAAGTATGCAACATGATAATATGAAACTACATGCAAAACTAAGCAAGTTTCCTATAGAACTCACTCAAAACGGAGCAACGGTTCAACACATACACATGAAACAAGTTGAAAGGACAAGCTGTCAAAACAGCAACTAGGCATCTAGCAAGCAACAAAACAATATGCTACAGCACCTCAACATGAAAACAAAAGGCATGTACATGATGTACACGTAAATCATAACAAAACATGAACACTGAGCTATCTTCAGAAATCACTAGAACATGCTCAAAAACACATGGCAAGATTGCAAATAATAACAGTTTCAGACTTGGCAGACAATAACATCAGGTTGCAATGTATAGAGCTATCAAACAACATGCTACAGGAACTTATCATAGAAACTAAAGGCATGGCATGATACTACTAAATGCATAGAACAAAAGACCTTTACTGACTATGAGCCAAAGAGGATCAGAAGATATGATGGCACCCATGTAAACATGGCAAATGATATGACAGATTCAAACATGGCAGGAACAATGATAAGTAGGCATGTTGGTGAGCTTGTACCACTCACCACAGAGCAATAAATGGCATGACAAGGTGACTAACAGTAAGAGGACATGTTTATGCAGCTAAGCATGGCAAGAGCAAGTTCATAGGGTGCATGGATCACTAGCAAAGCTCATGGCAAAACTGAACTTAATGTTAACAGGCTGACAGCAACATTATTTAGCAACTTTGGAGCAAGATTACAACAAGCTACAACAGGCTATAAATGCAAACATGGGCATGTATGGATAGAGCATGACATGTATAACAAAATATCCTTAGTGAACATCTCCAAATTATGCATAGAATGACTTGTAGCAGCAGGTTTACATAGCATCACGAAATAACAGGTTCAGTCTGGCAAAACAGTAACAGCAAGTACCATACTTCACGAGCTCAAAGCACTCACTACAAGACTCACAAAAATATATGGATGGCACCACTGTAAAGATGGCATGATGTAGTATAAAACACATGTAGAGCTCATGCTCATAGGATGCACACACAAAATGCAACGAAAAAGACAAATCACCAAGCTCTGTTAACAGACAACAGTTAACATCATATAGCACTCTTTCAACAATGATTAGGTCATCAAGATGAACTCAAACAAGCATGGCACAACAAAACAAAATGTATAACATCTCATGGCGAACATATTGACATATTATATGCTTGAAATGGAGCAGCACAAATGAAGTTATGGCAGGTCAAAGTTAGCACCAGAATGTAGGGCAACAGGGACTTGGCAGATTTTCACCTCGCGGGAAACTCGGATGGGGAGGACCCAGGACAGAGGGGATCCGGGACGGGTCCGCGTTTGGATGGCCGGGCGGGTGGATCTCATCCCACCCGCCGGATCCGGCAACGAGGCGGCCGGTGACGGCGGTCGGAGGGCGGGGCGGTGCCGGAGGAGGTCGGGGAAGACCGGAGGGAGTTGGGCCGGCCGGATCCGGGCGGTGGCTCGCTGGATCCGCGGCGAGGCGGCGGCGCACGACGAGGGAGGCGGCCGGATCGGGAGGCGGTGACTGGCGGCGGCGGAGCGGGGCGCCGGCGTTCCGGCGACGGGGAAAGCGGGCGGCGGCGGTCGCGGGCGCGGCAGCGGAGGCGAGCACCGATGAAGGGCAGTGGGGCTGCACCCACAGGCGAGCGGTGGCGGAGATGGGCCCGCGGGGGCCGGCTTCGGGCCGAACGGGCCGCGGCGGCGGGGACGGCGCGGGGGCCACGTGGCGGCGCGCCACTGGCTGGGAGCGGCGGCGGGGTTTTGTCCGGTCCGGGACGGACATGTCCGGCGGCATAGAGGGGAAGAGGCTAGGGTTAGGGTGGAAATCATCCGCGAATTTCGGGGGGAGGGGCTAATTTATAGATAGAGGGAGCTAGGAGACTCCAAATGAGGTGCGGTTTTCACCCACATGATCATGATCGAACGGCCGAGAGCATGGAGATGACTTAGATGGGTTATGGGCCACTTTGGAGGGGTGTTGGGCTGCAACACAAAGAGGCCTTTACGGTTCCCTGGTTAACCGTTGAAGTATCAAACGGACTCCAAATGGCACGAAACTTGACAGGCGGTGTGTACCAAGGCCGCTTGGCAAATCACGGTCCATTCCGAGAATGTTTAACACCCGCTCACAATAGGAGACAAAAGGGGAACGCCTGAGGGCATAGGAGTGCCGGATTGCAAAACGGACAACGGGGAAAATGCTCAGATGCATGAAACGAACACGTATGCAAAATGAGATGCACATGATGACATGGCAAAATGCAACACGCAAGCAAATGACATGGCAACGCCGACGAATAACTGGAAGACACCTGGCGCATCGAATCCGGGGCATTACAAATGGGCCCATGGGTACCGGTTCGTGACCGAACCGGGACTAATGGGCTTATCTGGCCCGAACGTATGCCGTGTTTTCTACTTGTGACACTTAAGGTTCGGTGACACTAGAGTTGTTATGGGAAATAGTATGTGGTTACCGAAGGTTGTTTGGAGTCCCGGATGAGATCTCGGACGTGACGAGGAGTTCCGGAATGGTCCGGAGATGAAGATTTATATATGGGAAGTCCTTATTCGGTCGCCGGAAGTGTTAGGGGGTTTACCGGTATTGTATCGGGACCACCGAAGGGGTTCCGGGGGTCCACCTGCCCCAGAGGGCCCTATGGGCTGAATATGGAGGGGAAACAGCCCCTAGGTGGGCTGGGCGCCAACTCCCCCTAGGGCCCATGCGCCTAGGGTTGGGGAAAACCCTAAAGGGGCGCCCCCCTTGGCTTGGGGGGAAGCCTCCCCCTTACCTCCCCCCTCCTCTAGATGCATCTAGAGGGGGGCAGCCCCCTCTCCCTTGCCCCTATAAATAGTGGTGGGGAGGGCTGCAGCACCCCTTCCCCTGGCGCAGCCCGTCCCTCCCCAACACCTCCTCCTCCTCCGTAGAGCTTGGCGAAGCCCTGCAGAAATGCCACAAGCTCCACCACCACGTCGTCGTGTTGCCGGAGCTCTCCCTCAACTTCTCCTCTCCCCTTGCTGGATCAAGAAGGAGGAGACGTCCCCGAGTTGTACATGTGTTGAACGCGGAGGCGTCGTCCATTCGGTGTTATATCGGATCTTCCGCAATTTGAATCGCCGCGAGTACGACTCCATCATCCGCGTTCTAGCAACGCTTCCGCTTAGCAATCTTCAAAGGTATGAAGATGCACTTCCTCTCTCTATCTCTCTTGTTGCTAGAATCTCCTAGATTGATCTTGGTGATACGTAGAAAAATTTTAAATTATTGCTACATTCCCCAACAGAAGATTGTGCTCGAACTAGCACGACAGTCCCCAGATGTTGTTCTTTTGATAGTGACCAATCTGGTTGATGTGATGTGCTTGGAAGCTTTCTGGGTTTCCAGCCCACCATGTCATCGGCTCAGGCACCAACTTTGACTCATTGAGACTGTGCTTCCTATTCGCCAAGGAGCCCGACATGAACACTCGGGACATTCAGGTTTGTTGGTCACAATCCTCCTCATCTCTTCCCAAGCCGCATTTTTTTAATGTACATTTCCCAAGCCGGAGTACATTTCAATATTGTATACTAGTTAAGTCTAGTTATACAAGATTGTATACAAATAGATGTTATAAATCATTGAACTATTAATATGTTTCGTTAGAAAATATATGATAGGGGAACATGGGGACAACGTGGTGGCCATCTGGTCGAGTGTTACTATGGCCGGCATGCCCTTGCACAAGGCTCTTCCTGGAAGCTTTTTTGATGATGACGAGCTCGAGGTCATTTGACTCACCGTCATCAACAATGCCTACGCGGTGATCTCTCTCAAGGGATACACCTCGTGGATAATTGGGTACTTCGTAAACAACCATACCGAGTCCATCCTTCACGACCAGATGAGTGTCCATCCAGTATCTGTTCTACCATGGTTGATCCGGATCCGTCAAGGAAAGCCAAAACTATCGTAGATGAAGTGCACGTGCAAATTTCTCCGTATCATGATACCAGGTGATCATGATGTATTTGTTAGCCTTCTAGCTCAACTCGGACGAGGCAGAGTTCATGCAGTGTTGGAGATGCAGTTGACTTAGGAGGAGACCAACAAGCTGAGGGTCTCCACCATGACACTATGGGAGTGATGTGGTGCCCTCAGCTTCTTCGAGGTCCTAGACGAGGCGGCGGAGTGAAATCGTAATGGAGGTGTTCGAATAATACCAGTGATTGATTGTGTGTGTTTCATTAATAGTATTAGTCAAACTTTAGTTCGTATTGGATCCTTAAGATTATGTTTGTGTTTGTTAAGCAGTAATTTCATTGCAATGGGAAAATCCTCCTCAATAAAGAGTATGATTTTCTTGACACTATAAGGAGTATGATTTTCATCCTAACTAGATGTGTTGCGCATAATAACTTGATCACGTGGAGTGGAGGCCGGGTAGGCAATGTTGTGCACGTGACTCCTCTACTAGCTGCGACATGATGATTGGTGTATGTTGATTGAATAGTTGTGGCATGTGACGAAGTGATTGCATTTGAGATAGTTGTTGTATGCTATTGTGTTCATACAGTTTCAGTCATTGATTTGTTTGTTATACACTACTGGGCTTGTCATTGCTGAAAAGAATGACTATACTATACATAACATTTGTGATTCTATGGTAGATCGAGTTTAAATTTGGAATAGATGTTTCTATGTTCCACAAAACAAACATAGCGTTATTAGAAAGTTGCTATGGGTATTCCATTTTGCTGATGCAATTGTGTTTATTGTTGTCCTCGACTAGATCATGTTGAAAGGAAAATGAGTTTTTAACTCTTCTATTGTTGTGGGTGCTTGAGTGATACAAAGTAGCTCAGAATGAAGTGGTTGTCTGTAACTACATAACGAGACTGTGACTACACAACTGTCTTGTTTTACATAGTTGTTCTAAAGAAAATAATATTGTAGATCACCAATGTTGCCAGTCCCTTGTCTGCTTAGGTTTCTTGACACTCATGCCTTTTTTTTCCTTTTATGTTGTACACTAAAAATTAACTCAAATCTGATATGATTGCACAGGCCCTGGATTTGGAAAAAACATGTAATACTTTTGCCGAAGAACATTAAATAGAACAAATTCAGCAGCTGTCTGCAAAGGTATGTGTCATATTCTTCAGGTTTCTGATTTGCTTTATGATCACTTCATCTGTTTTAGAGAAACCTGAGTATCAGATGACTAGCATGGCTGCCCACTTTAATATCAAATGTTACTTTGTTTTGCGGCTGTTTGTGCCGATAGATGTAACCATTAATCTATGATCTGGTCATCCCATGAATTAATGGTTTACAACTAGTGCTGGGAAGGTTGCATACATCTGAACACTCATGTTGAATTGATTATTGATTCTGATATTACTACAAATCTTTCCTGAATTGCAGATTGCAGACCTGAGACATTGAGACATTGGGTCAGCGACCTGAGCTGGAGGGTCTACCGGTAAAATTAATTTTTAATAGATTCATATGTTGCTTATATTTACTGATTAGAATTTATGTTTGCATTCTATGGTGATAGGTTCTGAACTCCTAGTCTTACCAAAGTGATTCTTCTCTACTTTGAAAACTCAAAGAATAATGTTCATCTATACTCTACTTTTCACTCCTAAATTACTACCAGTGCATCTTAAGCTAATCCAATGGGCAAAGTGGCCAAGTACATCGGTGACCTGCTTTTACTTATATGTAATATGCTTCTACTAGGGATTTGTGAAATTCCAGGCTGTGCCATATGATCGCACGAGTAAAATATACAATCTGATTTTGTAGCTCACATATGATTCAACATGAATAAATTGAGAGTGGATAATCCTTCGATTTAAACGGTTTGGAAGATACTTTATGCAGCCGATGCAAAGGATTCACAACTACCAGAGGCTAATGAAATAATCACCAATTCACCAGGCTTGTTCTCAGATGAAGCAAAGTGAGATGTGTGTCGCATGATTTTGTGGGTATCATTATCAACTAGTAGTCCTGAATCTGTAAATGATGAATAACATTTGACATTAGCCGACATGGTGTGTTAAATACAGTTTCCCTGAACTTGCTACTGCAAAATGTTAAGTACTCCCACTGTAAAGAAACATAAGAGCGTTTAAATCATTACTTTAGTGTTTTAAACACTCTTATATTTCTTTGCGGAGGGAGTAGTTATGATGCATTCACACTCACCATTCTAAGATGTTTTTTTGTTGTTGATGGGAACATTCTAAGATGTTTTTGCTTGACGGAATTCCTACTACATGTGTCAGATTTCAAGTTTTTCTCCAACCACATAAGGCAGCAAAGAATATTTGTAGCAGCTAGGTTATAAAACACACCCCAACACCGCTATGACGATAAACTTTCTGCTTTTCCTGAAGAATTGTTGGTGGCACTATCTTTCTGTAATGCAAAAGCGTGAGATCTGTCCAAACGTGCACCAGATTGCAATTCCTCCCACATCTCAACATAAAACTTAAACCTATGGAAAAGGTTTACTTGATCCATCTCTAGTTTTCATCTCTATTCAGCACCATTTTCGTTGTTCACAGTTACTGATGAGCAGAAAGGAGACATCAGATAGACAAGTAGTACACATCCTTTTCGTTGATTGACATAGCTATCATGGTAAAGTGAGAAATATCTTAAAAGGATGATTTAACTTCTCCACATAGCTGCTCTGGTCTCATTTTGCCCGGATGTCTCCATTCTCTCTCCGGTGGGAGAGCTTCAGCAGATGGATACTTGCTCATTGTTGTGCACTAATAATGTCAAGAATCTGCATGCAATAGAGGTGATAAAGCATATAAAAGAGCAAGAACATCGATTTTTCTTTTTTGGCTCTAAAAACGGACATAGAGGGGGACCAAACTTAATGGGTGAAAGTGAAACCTTATTGGCGAACTGTTGAAAAGCTTGTCCTTCCATCAATTTCTCCAATTCCTACAGATGAATAAATTAATGGGCAGACATGAGGAAATAAATAAATGTGGCAAAAAAAGGGTCAGATACTTTAAGTGAGCTAGCTGCATCTATGTGCACCACTGTCAATTCAAGTGACATGGGCCTACAATCTGATTGAAAATCAAAGTCATAATGGAGGATGAGAAATAGAGGTGTATACTATTCTCATGAGGAAATTTGGATTTCTCACTCACGCTCTCCTGATTTGTGGATGCTAAGTTGGGTCAGATGCAATACAATAGTTATTGCATGAATGCACGTGCAATTAACAAGTAAATTACCTTTTCTGGTTCTGAAGAGCCATCAATTTGAAGTATCATTTTCTGCAGTTCAGAGTCCCTGAGAGCATCTCTGACTTCATTTAATTCAACTGGCAAGGACAAAAACAGAGTAAAAATGCAACGAATATCTAACAGTTAGCTAGCATGGAGTGATTCTGCTCCAGCTGAAGTGCTTAGTATTATCATTCATATGATGTAGTATATGACAATCTTTTCCATCAAGTTGGGTGTTATTCAGGACTGTATTACCATGCCATTTCAGATAGTCCTATACTTGAGTTCAAGGCCAATTCTAAAGTTCAGCTTCGTGTACTTGAGTAATAAGAATTGAAATGTTGGCACAGCATTAACATACACGTTTCAAGCTACCCAAATGAGGAAGTGGTCCAGTTAAAAGGCAAGCAAATTATTCAAAAAGGATAAACCTCTATCAGGAGTTGAGGCAAATGTAAGAGAATTAGATGCCATCGTAATATCCTTTCCCAACTAATCTACATGATGACAACAGCCTGGAGAGAGCAACAATATAAATAGGAAGTCAAATTTGGTAGTAAGGTACGCCATACCTAAGGACCTTAATCTATTCCGGTCAACAAGCCAGCTTGGATCCTCAACTTCAAGAGCTTTTGTAGGGCACACTGTGTTTGGAGATTGTGCAGGGCACGTTATGTCCGCTGCTGCAGAGCAACAGTATAGCTTACAATCAAACAATTTATTGCCATGCATTCATAAATTTAAAATGAAGCTATATATTGCATCCATCGACATATTTAGAGAGATTATCTTAAATTCTTTTGACAGCTACAGCTGGAGGTAGTGGTGAAATGGTGACCTGAAGGAATATCCGTAAGTACACAACTATAATTTATTAGTCTGAGCTTAAGCAATTTTCACTGCAAAAAATCAAATGGAAAAAATAGTGAAATTATAAAAGACATCAGGGTGTTGTATTTTACCTAAAGAGGGAAGCTGGTCCTCATCAGGGTTTTTACTTAAAGAGGGAAGCTGATCCTTGATATTGGGATAATCTGCTCCTTTTTCCAGCAACACAGAGCTCGTCGCTGAAAACAAAAGAGTGCTGATATATAAATCCCTCCAAATTATATTAGTCAAATGTAATAACTTAAGCAAAACGTCTTGCAATCTAATGCATGAACTGTGATTTATTACAATTGGATAAGCCCTTTTATTGGGTGAGTAGATGATCTGGAATATTTTTGGGTACACAGCTAGTCAACTTCTTTTTATGGAACAGATTGCATATGATGGGAGACCAAACACAGTGGTTATCAATACAACATATATCTGAAACTACCAATTGCCGCTCCCCCAATTTTTGTGATGAACTAACAGAAGTTGGTATCCACCTTCAAGGGAAACTATTGAATTGCAATCAATAGGAACGGCCACATTCAATGAAGTAGATATGAGTGCTCCTTTCTTGAATAGTATATATTATGTACTTGTGTGTGGGACCTTTCAACCACAACATCATGATTCACATCATTTTCTCATGTATGTGAGTTCTATAGCTGCTTGTAACAACTGTCTGAGTCCACAATATGTTACAAAAAGCAATCATGTCTTAAGAGTTCTCTTCGAAAGGTAGAGCACTTACTAACTTCCTCCTGCAGCGGCGGCTTGTTAGTTTCTTCCTGGGGCACTATCTTTTGGCAGAATTCAACTGCACAAAAAGCAATATCTACTATCAAATGCTGGCTAGCAAGAAAAAGAGGGATATGCAGCGACGGATGTTCATATAGATAGCTTGATATTATATAAATAGTAGTGACAACTTGCATGTTAGTGGTGCTATGAGGGTGGGGGAGGAGGGGGCTTCTAGTCGGTGGGCACGGCAGGAGGGTGTCACTTAGTGACTACGCGGATTACATGGCTGCTTGTGAATCATGCACATTGTGTTGTTAAACCAAAAGAAACAATATTAGTTCGAAGTATATTTCAGTAACAAAACAGAGTGCATTTCTTACTGGCCTCTATCAGTATTAAACTTTTATGAAGTGTGTCCTCTAAGGCTCTAACACCCTATTTCCTTCAAAAGTTTAAGATAATGAACAACGAGGACAGCACTGAAGTCTGAAGTACCTTTGTGTTTTTTAAAGCATATCACAGAGCAACTGCAAGGGAGAATGAGACAATATATTAGGTCCGTCCAACAACATTCAATATAGGAGATAAGGAGGCAAAAGAAGTTAATAGCTCATGCTTTAAAAAAATGACAGTGTGCATTCAGGAAGTTCGACCGTGATGTATCACTAAACAGGAAACATGGTGTGAAGCGCTATTGTGTATTTCTCTGCTATAGTTTTTAGGGTTTATCAAAAATTTAAAATCAGCTTGAAACAAGGGCAGGTCTGGATGCTGAATTACTAATGAATGGCAGATTAAGTTACCAGACAAAATTAGATAAGAAATTGAAGAAACCATAACAAGGCATGCATGGAGGAATATTTATTATTGTAGACTGTGAATTTGGATAAAATTACATGGCATGCTTCACATCCTTAAGCTATGAGCTCAACAGATCAAGCATTCTTAAGTAATGCTACTGATAGGCATAAGGTACTATGGTACTAGGATGTTTGGATATCAGATTCAGATCCGGTGATACCATAAAGAGTTATACGTCAGCAGACTAAAACCTGGTCATCTCTGTACTAAGTTATCTCTATTATGCTACAAGTGGTTTTGCCTCTGTGTGCTTTCACATTCATCTAAGGATAAAGAAAATGAATACTCTGCGACATTTGAATTCGGAAATCACAAAGATTAGGTCATGAGTAAACAATCATATGAGAGAAGGTATGAACTATTATAACCTTGGTGAGTAGTTGACATATGCCTCTGAAATATAATATAGCATTGGTTAACCGCTATGATATTAATAAATACAGAAGGAGTTCCAACCATGCCTCAATAGGATAGTTTTCAAGTACCAACCATGCCTCAATAGGATAGTTTTCAAGTACCAACCATGCCTGGTGAATCTGTTCCATGAACCCTAGGTACTGAGTTCTTTTTTTCCAAACAATAAGCTAATCCACTATTATCAACGAGAAATTGCACTGAGAGCACATTCTGACATGCACACTGATGGTTATCAATTTCCCACTTAGCTCTTGCCTGGTGGTATGGCTAAACAGTGAATAGACCAAGAAATCCAATCAATACAACAAAAGGAGTTCCTCATACACCGGCGTGCCACGCCCATCTTCAGCAAGAACTCGCATACGCAAAACTGTAAAGAAGCTGATGATTCAACTTACTAGGGCGTGCGGCAAGTGGGGCACTTGTACTTGGACGGCGCCTCCTTGCACACATCGCAGCTCCCACCACCCATTCGCAGGACAACCGGAAATTCGGTTCGGTTGTCGGTTGATGCCGAATTTGTCCAGGTAGCTAGCTGATGTCGGCGTCGGGAGACCAGGAAGCTGGAAGTAGAGGCTGGAGGCGTTGTGCCGTGGTGGATCAGATACGGGCGGGCGGGCGACCTATTAGTGGAGAGCACGGCGGACGGAGGACGGCGAGGCCGCTAGGTTGAGCGGCGGCAGGGGCGAGCTCGGGTAACGGGGCGCCGGCGAGGATGAGTGGCGGCGAGGGAGGGGGGGGGGGCGTGCTCGGGGCCTCGGGTAGAGACGTCGGGCGCGCCGGCGAGGGTGCGAGGTTGAGTGGCGGCGGGGGAGCGTGCGCGACGGCGAGGGTGAGTCGCGTCCAGAGGGCGTGCGCGCCTGCTGGGTGGGGTGGGGTGGGGTCAAACCTGGGCAACTGGGCCATGCCTGGCAGGCCGGCCCGTTAACAGGCATGCCCAGCCCATGATGGGCCTGCCCGGCATGTGGCCTGCCTGGGGAAAACAATCCAGGACCATAAGGTGACCAATGCGGCGAACATGGGAGCAACACACTACAAAAGCCAATATAGGAAGGGCAACGCTACGCGTCTGCCGGTAGATGTCTAGTAAACATTCACCACCTCGACAGCCATCGGATCTCCGCGAGTGAGCCGTCCAATCTAACTCCTCGCACGCGCGCGTTGCCTTACCGACACATTAATTCCTGAAACAATAAACCAGTTGCAGAAACAATGGTCGCGTTGCAGAAACAATTCCTAAAACAACAATCGCATTGCAGAAAAAATTCCTGAAACAACGTCTGCGTTGCAAAAACAACTACCATGTTGCAAAAAATTGGAGATTGCAGAAACAATTCCTGAAACAACGGCCGGGTTGCAGAAACAATTCCTGCAACAAGACCCCTGTTGCAAAATTTGCAACAACATCGCCAGCGACGGTGGAGGAGAGGGCGGAGAGGAGGCGGAGGAGAAGCTGCGGGTGGAGCGACAGGGGGCTGGGGGCGGCGACGAAGAGGGTGTTGAAGGTGGACAGGAAGAGGTGGGGCGGGCGGCGGAGGCGGAGGACGGAGAGGAGCAGCAGGAGGAGGAGCCGCGGGGAGGGCGGGGACGGGAGGCGGCGAAGCAGGGTGAGCGCGTGGGGAGAAATAACTGGAGCGAGATCCGTACCTGCTTGGATTGTCGGTGGCCGCTGCCGCTCCCGAAGACGAAGTCGTCGTCACGGTGGTAGGTTAGCCCCGGCCACGCCGCTGCCCTCCCAGATCCACACCTCGTCGCCTCTCCCAACCCAGCGAGCACATGTCGCGGCTTCAGCTGCAGGGGCGTTTTCCTGAAACAACGGCTCTGTTTCAGGAAAACGAACGCGCGTGCCGTGGGAGCGGGGACGCTCTCGTCCGTCCGATGAAAGAGACGATCCGACGGACGCGGAGCCGGCGGACGCGGCGCGCGTGATCGATCGGTTGCACCATAGCTTTTCTCATATAGGAACCCTCAACAGAGAAAGACACAGCTATGTGGCATAGACACCATCGCCGGCAAACTGCCTGATTGGGCCAACAATGAGCGACTTTCTACACTTTTTGACATCACTAGTGGAAAACAGGGCTTTGGTTCAGGCCAGATAAGCCCATTAGTCCCGGTTCAGTCACAAACCGGGACCCATATGGGGGCATTGGTCCCGATTTGTGAGGCCAGGGGGGCTGATGGGCCTCGTGGGGGTATTGGTCCCGGTTCGTCTAGCCCCTTTGGTCCCGGTTGATAGGACGAACCGGGACCAATGGGCCTCGTTCCTGGTCCACCATCATTGGTCCCGGTTGGTGTCTTAAACTGGAACCAAAGGGTGTCCTTTAGCTCCGGTTCTAGCTAGGAACCGGGACCAATGTGATGCTTATATATACCCCCTCGCCGGCGAGCAGAGCACTCCACACCGCTCTGTTTTTTTTGGCCGGCGAGGGAAGGGCTTTGTGGTGCTCTAGCTCATCTCCTATGCACATGAGGTATTCGATGGAATACCTGGGCCACACTACTTAAGCTTTCTCCTCTTCAAGCTCGACCTCCAAGCTCCATTTTACTCAATATTTGTCTAGGTTTAGCGGTCTGTCACGTCTCGTCCCCGTCTTGACCGCCGTCGATCGCCCGCGCCGATCTCATCGCCGGCACCATCGTGGTGAGCCTCTTGTTCTTATCTTCTTTCTGAAAGGAAAAAAATTCTTACTTGTATGTTTAGATAGATACTTGTATAATTTTCTTACTTTTATTATTGCTTCTTATTATATAGTGCGATGGTTTTGGTATCCGTCCCCGTTGGTCCTCGTCCTGTCTATGATTCGGATGTGGTATATATTATCTTTTATAATTATTTGGTTTATTTATTGTTTATGACAATTATGCCGACCAATGTGACATAGATTTTATTTATCTAGGAGGTATGTGAACCGGAAATTCCAACCAACCCTATTGTCGAGAGGTTAAATTTAGTTGAAGAAGAAAACAATTTCTTGAAGGAAAAAATAAAAAAATTGAGGAGGAGAAGATGATATTGGAGTTGCATGTTGCGGATGTCGTCGATGATCACAAGATCAAGATGGATGCAATGCTATTGAAGATTAGAAAGATTAAAAAATATGTCATTCATACCGAGGCTTGGTATCATTATGTCGTTGGATCAATTGTTACCTTGGTTGTGATTATGATCGCATTTGTTTTCGCATTGAAATGTTTTACATAGTTTCAATGTATGGTTTAATTAATTAGATGCTCTGGAGAGCTATATGTTGTTCAATGAGAACTATGTATGTACTTTGGTTTTAATGTGATGATGAAGTTTTATTAATTTGGTCACTTAATTATCTATTCATGATGTTCTGTAATGGTTTCTGCCAAACTTAATTATATATAATGCATGCAGATGAACCGGCAATGGATGTACGGTGATAGACACACCTCCGAGTACATTAAGGGCGTGCATAATTTTCTCGAAGTGGCTAAGGCAAACAAGCGAAATGGTTTTATGTGTTGTCCATGCCCTATATGTGGGAATACGAAGTCTTACTCTGATTCGGAAACCATTCACACCCACCTACTTTATAAGGGTTTCATGCTACACTATAATGTTTGGACCAAGCACAGAGAAATAGGGGTTATGATGGAAGACAACAAAGAAGAAGAGGACGATGACAACTATGTGCCCCCTGAATACGGTGATGCTGCAACGGGGGAAGCTGTTGAAGATCAAGAGGAACCAGACGATGTGCCCAATGATGATCTTCGCCGGGTCATTGTTGATGCAAGGAGACAGTGCCAAAGTCACAAGGAGAAGCTGAAGTTCGATCGCATGTTAGAGGATCACAAAAAAGGTTTGTACCCCAATTGCGAAGATAGCAACACAAAGCCCGGTACCATACTGGAATTGCTGCAGTGGAAGGCAGAGAATGGTGTGCCTGACAAAGGATTTGAGAAGCTACTGAAAATATTGAAGAAGAAGCTTCCAAAGGATAACAAATTGCCCGACAGTACGTATGCAACAAAGAAAGGTTGTATGCCCTCTAGGATTGAAGTTGCAGAAGATACATGCATGCCCTAATGACTGCATCATGTACCATGGTGTGTACGAGGATTTGAACGCATGCTCGATATGTGGTGCATTGCGGTATAAGATCAGACGAGATGACCCTGGTGATGTTGACGACGAGCGCCCCTGGAAGAGGGTTCCTGCCAAGGTGATGTGGTATGCTCCTATAATACCACAGTTGAAACGTCTGTTCAGAAACAAAGAGCATGCCAAGTTCATGCGATGGCATAGAGAGGACCGTAAGAAAGACGGGAAGTTGAGAGCACCCGCTGACGGGTCGCAGTGGAGAAAAATCGAGAGAAAGTACTGGGAGGAGTTTGCAGGTGATGCAAGGAACGTATGGTTTGGTTTAAGCACGGATGGCATTAATCCTTTTGGGGAGCAGAGCAGCAATCACAGCACCTGGCCTGTAACTCTATGTATCTATAACCTTCCTCCTTGGCTGTGCATGAAGTGGAAGTTCATTATGATGTCAGCTCTCATCCAAGGCTCTAAGCAACCCGGCGATGACATTGATGTGTACTTAAGGCCATTAGTTGAGGAACTTTTACAACTGTGGATTGGAAATGGTGTACGTGCGTGGGATGAGCACAAACAGGAGGAATTTGACCTGCATGTGTTGATGTTTGTCACCATCAATGATTGGCCTGCTTTCAGTAACCTTTCAGGACAGACAAACAAGGGATACCACGCATGCATGCACTATTTTAGATGACACCGAAAGTATATACCTGGACAAATGCAGGAAGAATGTGTACTTGGGGCATCGTCGATTTCTTCCGACCAACCATCAATGTGAAAAGAAAGCCAAGCATTTCAAAGGCGAGGCAGATCACTGGAAGAAGCCCGCCATGCGTACCGGTGATCACGTACTTGCTATGGTCAATGATTTAAATGTAATCTTTGGAAAGGGTATCGACGGACTATCTGTTTCGAATGATGCTGAGGGACGCGCACCCATGTGGAAGAAGAAATCTATATTTTGGGACCTACCCTACTGGAAAGACCTAGAGGTCTGATCTTCAATCGACGTGATGCACGTGACAAAGAACCTTTGCGTGAACCTGCTAGGCTTCTTGGGCGTGTGTGGGAAGAAAAAAGATACACCGAAGGCACGGGAGGACCTGCAACGTTTGCACGAAAAAGACGGCATGCCTCCAAAGCAGTATGAAGGTCTTGCCAGTTACACCCTTACCAAAGAAGAGAAGGAAATCTTCTTTGAATGCCTGCTCAGTATGAAGGTCTCGTCTGGCTTCTCGTTGAATATAAAGGGAATAATAAATATAGCAGAGAAAAAGTCCCAGAACCTAAAGTCTCATGGCTGCCACGTGATTATGACGCAACTGCTTCCAATTGCATTGAGGGGGCTTCTACCAGAAAACGTTCGATTAGCCATTGTGAAGCTATGTTCATTCCTCAATGCAATCTCTCAGAAGGTGATCGATCCAGAAATCCTACCAAGGTTAAGGAGTGATATGGTGCAATGTCTTGTCAGTTTCGAGCTGGTTTTCCCACCATCCTTCTTTAATATCATGATGCACGCCCTAGTTCATCTAGTCGACGAGATTGTCATTCTGGGCCCTGTATTTCTACACAATATGTTACCCTTTGAGAGGTTCATGGGAGTCCTAAAGAAATATGTCTGTAAACGCGCTAGGCCAGAAGGAAGCATTTCCATGGGCCATCAAACAAAGGATGTCATTGGGTTTTGTGTTGACTTCATTCCTGACCTTAAGAAGATTGGTCTCCCTCAATCACGGTATGAGGGGAGACTGAGTGGAAAAGGCACGCTAGGAGGGGACTCAATAATATGTAGGGACAGGCATTCTTGGTCTCAAGAACACTACACAGTTCTACATAATACTACCTTGGTGACCACGTATGTCGATGAACACAAGAACATTCTGCGCTCTAAACACCCGGACCAGTGTGATGACTGGATTACATGTTAACACATCAAGAGTTTCGGCAGTTGGTTCCAAACATGTCTCAGGTGTGACAACACTGTTTCTGGTGACCTGTACTCGTTAGCGAGGGAACCATCTTCGACTGTAATGACTTACAAAGGGTACGAGATAAATGGGAATACATTTTACACGATCGCCCAAGATCAAAAGAGCACCAACCAAAACAGTGGTGTCCGCTTTGATGCAGCAACCAAGAGGGGAAAGGACACATATTATGGTTACATAGTGGACATATGGGAACTTGACTATGGATATGATAATAAGGTCCCTTTGTTTAAGTGCAAATGGGTCAATCTGTCAGGAGGCAGGGTACAGGTAGACCCACAGTACGGAATGACAACAGTGGATCTAAACAATCTGGGGTACACAAACGAACCATTCGTCCTAGCCAATGTTGTGGCGCGGGTTTTCTATGTGAAGGACATGTCTACCAAACCAAGAAAAAAAAAGATAAGGAAGCGGATACATCATACGATGAGCCAAAGTGCCACATATAGTTCTTTTAGGAAAAAGAGACATCGTGGGATTGGAGGGCAAGACAGACATGTCTGAAGATTATGAAAAGTTTCATTAAATTCCTCCCTTCAAAGTCAAGGCTAACCCAAGCACCCTGTTAAACGATGAAGATTATCCATGGTTACGGCGCAATAAGCAAAGGACACAAGCGAAGAAAAAGTGAACAAATGAAATCACTTTGTAACAGATGATTTTTCGTCCGAAACCCTGATACTTCCAAAGAGATTGTCTGTTTTGTACACGAAGTGCATCCAATTTTCGTCATAACCCTCTCAACTTTTTAGTACACGCTATGTGGGTGAAATGATGATACCATGCCCACTTTTAACCTTTTCGGAGTTCATTTGTAGTGCTTTTCAATTTAAGGGTCATTTAGCTCAAAAAAATCAGTACATGCATGAAAAATACCAAATGAAGTCAGAGAGGGTTGAAAATTGATGATGTGGCTTTGAATGGTGCATTTTGAACACACAAAAAGTTTGGAGTTCAAATAAATTCAAAAAAAATGGAATCCCTTTGTAACAGACGAGTTTTCGTCCGAACCCCTGATACTTCGAAAGAGATTGTCCATTTTGCACAAGAAGTGCATCCAATTTTTGCTGTAACCCTCTTAACTTTTTAGCACATGCTACGTAGGTGAAATGATGATACCATGCCAACTTTCAATCTTTTCAGAGTTCATTTGTAGTGCTTTTCAATTTCAAGGTCATTTAGCTCAAATAATGAACTAATATCAAAAGGAATGAACTAATAGCAAAAAGAATGAACTAAAAATAATCAATTAAAATATTCTGTTATGATCAACTAAAACAAAACTATAATATCCTTCAATAGCAAAAAGAATCGACTAAAAAGCTTTTAGAAAACTCCAATAGCAAAAGGAATCAACTCAAAAAACTTTTATAAACCTCTAATATTCTTGAAACTAAAAATATATAAAATTTATGCAACCAAAATTATCAAAGTATTTTCTGTTCAAAACATTAAAAGCAAAAAGAATTTTCATAAAAAAAAAATTGTTGGAAACTTTATTAGCAAAAAGAGTTATCATAAAGAATTTTTGTGTTAGAAACTAAAATAAAAAAATATGTTTTGAATATAATGATAAAACACAGTAAGATTAAATAGCAGGAAAAATAATCACTCAAAAATCTATTTTTATAGTAAAGTTATTCAAAAACTAGTGATTCACACAAATTTCAAAAAATTCAAATTTAAACTATTCAAATTGGAAAACAAATGGCACTAACAGAAAGTTTATAATTTTTATTACCTAAAAGCAAAAAGAACTAAAAAAATAAAGCAAAAAACAAAAGAAAATAAATAATGCAAAAAACAAAAAAAGGAAAAAAATGCCACCTACTAGGCCACCACGGCCTAAATACGACTAGAAACCCAACCATGGGCCAGGATTCAGGCCCGCGGAAGGCCCATCAGGCATAGTAGTGTCAGATTAGGCCCGTAAGCCTGCAATGGAAATGACCTCGAGAGGGGTGCGGCAGTGGGGCTTATAAACCACTACACGCCCCTCTCAACTAGCGAGGTGGGACTAAAGGTTTTGGCCACACGCAGCACGAGGCCTTTGGTACCGGTTGGTGCCACCAACCGGGACCAAAGGCCTCTGTTTTCCGCCCTTTGGGCTGCTGAAAAGAGACCTTTGGTCCCGGTTGGTGCCACGAACCGGTACCAATGCCCTGGGTATATAAGAAACCAGTTGGCAGTTTTTGACGAAATCCATCACTTCTTCTCCCCGACGCCCCTGCTCCTTCTTGTCGTTGTCGCCGCCCGACACCCCTGCTCCACCTTGTCATCGCCGCCGCCACCGACGCCGTCAGGCTGAAGGAAATATGCCCTAGAGGCAATAATAAAGTTATTACTTATTTCCTTATATCATGATAAATGTTTATTATTCATGCTAGAATTGTATTAACCGGAAACATGATACATGTGTGAATACATAGACAAACTTAATGTCACTAGTATGCCTCTACTTGACTAGCTCATTAATCAAAGATGGTTATGTTTCCTAACCATAGACATGAGTTGTCATTTGATTAACGGGATCACATCATTAGGAGAATGATGTGATTGACTTGACCCATTCCGTTAACTTAGCACTTGATCGTTTAGTATGTTGTTATTGCTTTCTTCATGACTTATACATGTTCCTATGACTATGAGATTATGTAAATCCCGTTTACCGGAGGAACACTTTGTGTGCAACCAAACGTCACAACATAATTGGGTGATTATAAAGGTGCTCTACAGGTGTCTCCTAAGGTACTGGTTGAGTTGACGTATTTCGAGATTAGGATTAGTCACTCCGATTGTCGGAGAGGTATCTCTGGGCCCTCTCGGTAATGCACATCACTATAAGCCTTGCAAGCAATGTGACTAATGAGTTAGTTATGAGATGATGCATTGCATAACGAGTAAAGAGACTTGACCGTAACGAGATTGAACTAGGTATTGAGATACCGACGATCGAATCTTGGGCAAGTAACATACCAATGACAAAGGGAACAACGTATGTTGTTATGCGGTTTGACCGATAAAGATCTCCGTAGAATATGTGGGAGCCAATATGAGCATCCAGGTTCCGCTATTGGTTATTGACCGGAAACGTGTTTCGGTCATGTCTACATTGTTCTCAAACCCGTAGGGTCCGCACGCTTAAGGTTTGGATGACAGTTATATTATGAGTTTATGTGTTTTGATGTACCGAAGGAGTTCAGAGTCCTGGATGAGATCTGGAACATGACGAGGAGTCTCTAAATGGTCGAGACGTAAAGATCGATATATTGGACGACTATATTCGGACTTCGAAAAGGTTCCGAGTGATTCGGGTATTTATCGGAGTACCCGAGAGTTACGGGAATTCGCCGGGGAGAAGTATTGGGCTTTATTGGGCCATAAGGGAAATAGAGAGGGGCTGCCTAGGGCAGGCCGCGCGCCCCCCAAGGCCTAGTCTGAATTGGACTAGGGGGAGGGGCTGCGCCCCCTCCTTCCTTCCCTTGTTTCTTCCTTTCCTTGACTCCTACTCCTACTACATGGAAGGGGGGAATCCTACTCCCGGTGTGAGTAGGACTCCCCAGGGCGCGCCATAGTTGAGGGCCGGCCCTCCCCCTCCTCTCCTCATTTATATACGGAGGAAGGGGGAACCCCATAGACACAACAATTGATCCCTTGGATCTCTTAGCCGTGTGCGGTGCCCCCCTCCACCATAATCCACCTCGATAATATCATAGCGGTGCTTAGGCGAAGCCCTGCGTTGGTAGAACATCATCATCGTCACCACACCGTCATGCTGACGGAACTCTCCCTCAAAGCTCGGCTGGATCGGAGTTCGAGGGATGTCATCGAGCTGAACGTGTGCTGAACTCGGAGGTGCCGTTTGTTCGGTACTTGGATCGGTCGGATCGTGAAGACATACGACTACATCAACCGCGATGTGCTAACGCTTCCGCTTTCGGTCTACGAGGGTACATGGACACACTCTCCCCTCTCGTTGTTATGCATCACCATGATCTTGCGTGTGCGTAGGAAATTTTTGAAATTACTACGTTCCCCAACAGTGACATTCGAGCCTGGTTTTATGCGTAGATGTTATATGCACGAGTAGAACACAAGTGAGTTGTGGGCGATACAAGTCATACTGCTTACCAGCATGTCATACTTTGGTTTGGCGGTATTGTTGGATGAAGCGGCCGGACTGACATTACGCGTACGCTTACGCGAGACTGGTTTTTACCGCCGTGCTTTGCACACAGGTGACTAGCGGGTGTCAGTTTCTCCAACTTTAGTTGAACCGAGTGTGGCTACGCTCGGTCCTTGAGAAGGTTAAAACAGCACTAACTTGACGGACTATCGTTGTGGTTTTGATGCGTAGGTAAGAACGGTTCTTTCTCAGCCCGTAGCAGCCACGTAAAACTTGCAACAACAAAGTAGAGGACGTCTGACTTGTTTTTGCAGGGCATGTTGTGATGTGATATGGTCAAGACGTGATGAGATATAAGTTGTTGTATGAGATGATCATGTTTTGTTCAAGTTATCGGCAACTGGTAGAAGCCTTATGGTTGTCTCTTTATTGCATAAGATGCAAGCGCCAAATAATTGCTTTACTTTATCGGTATGCGATAGCAATAGTTGCAAGAGCAATAGTTGGCGAGACGACCATGTGACGACACATTGATATAGATCAAGATGATGGAGATCTTGGTGTCATGCCGGTGACGATAGAGATCATGACAGTACTTTGGAGATAGAGGTCAAAGGCGCAAGATGATCATGGCCATATCATCTCACATATTTTGATTGCATATGATGTTTATCTTTTATACATCTTATTTTGCTTAGTTCGACAGTAGCTTTATAAGATGAACTCTCACTAAATTTCAAGGTATAAGTGTTCTCCCTGAGTATGCACCGTTGCGAAAGTTCTTCGTGCTGAGACACCATGTGACGATCGGGTGTGATAGGCACTACGTTCAAATACAACAGGTGCAAAACAGTTGCACATGCGGAATACTCAGGTTAAACTTGATGAGCCTAGCATATACAGATATGGCCTCGGAACACTGGAGACCGAAAGGTCGAGCGTGAATCATATAGTAGATATGATCAACATAGTGATGTTCACCATTGAAAACTACTCCATCTCACGTGATGATCGGACATGGTTTAGTTGATTTGGATCACGTGATCACTTAGATGATTAGAGGGATGTCTATCTAAGTGGGAGTTCTTAAGTAATATGATTAATTGAACTTTAATTTATCATGAACTTAGTCCTGGTAGTATTTTGCAAATTATGTTGTAGATCAATAGCTCGCGTTATATCTTCCCTATGTTTTTTATATGTTCCTAGAGAAAAACTATGTTAAAAGATGTTAGTAGCAATGATGCGGACTTGGTCCGTGATTTGAGGTTTATCCTCATTGCTGCACAGAAGAATTATGTCCTTGATGCACTGCTAGGTGATGGACCTATTGCAGGAGCAGATACAGATGTTATGAACGTTTGGCTAGCTCAATATGACGACTACTTGATAGTTTTGTGCACCATGCTTTATGGCTTAGAACCGGGACTACAAAAACGTTTTTGAAACGTCACGGAACATATGAGATGTTCCATGAGATGAAATTGATATTTCAGACTCATGCCCGTGTCAAGAGGTATGAGACCTCTGACAAATACTTCGCCTAAAAGATGGAGGAGAATTGCTCAACTAGTAAGCAAGTGCTTAGATTGTCTGAGTACTACAATCACTTGAATCAAGTGGGAGTTAATCTTCCAGATAAGATAGTGATTGATAGAGTTCTCTAGTCACCATCACTAAGTTACTAGAACTTGATGATGAACTACAGTATGCAAGGGATGACGAAAACTATTCCCAAGCTCTTCATGATGCTGAAATCAACGAAGGTATAAAACAAGAAAAGGCATCAAGTGTTGATGATTAAACAAGATCACTAGTTTCAAGAAAAGGGCAAAGGAAAAGAAAGGGAACTTCAAGTAGAATGGCAAGCAAGTTGTCACTCCCGTGAAGAAGCCCAAAGCTGGACCAAAGCCTAAAACTAAGTGCTTCTACTGCAAAGGAAATGGTCACTGGAAGCGGAAATACCCTGAATATTTGGTGGATAAGTAGGATGGCGAAGTGAACAAGGGTATATTTGATATACAAGTTATTGATGTGTACCTTACTTGTGTTTATAGTAGCCCCTGGGTATTTGATACTTGTTCGGTTGCTAAAAAATAGTAACTCGAAACAGGAGTTACAGAATAAACAAAGACTAGTTGAGGGTGAAGTGACGATGAGTGTTGGAAGTAGTTCCAAGATTGATATGATCATCATCACATACTCCCTATACTTTTGGGATTAGTGTTAAACCTAAATAAATGTTATTTGGCGTTTACGTTGAGCATGAATATGATTTGATCATGTTTATTGCAATACAATTATTCATTTAAAGTCAGAGAATAATTGTTGTTCTGTTTACATGAATAAAAAAGTTCAATGGTCATACACCCAATGAAAATAGTTTGTTGGATCTCGATCGTAGTGATACACATATTCATAATATTGATGCCAAAAGATGCAAAGTTGATAATGATATAGTGCAACTTATTTGTGGCACTGCCGTTTGGGTCATATCAGTGTAAAGCGCATGAAGAAACTCCATAAAGATGGATTTTTGGAATCACTTGGTTATGAATCATTTGATGCTTGCGAACCGTGCCTTTTGGGCAAGATGACTAAAACTCCGTTCTCCGGAACAACGGAACGAGCTAGTGACTTATTGAAAATAATACATATTGATGTATGCGGTTCAATGAGTATTGATGCTCGTGGCGGGTATCGTTATTTTCTGACCTTCACAAGATGATTTGAGCAGATATGAGTATATCTACTTAATGAAACACAAGTCTGAAACATTTGAAAAGTTCAAAGAATTTCAGAGTGAAGTGGAGAATCATCGTAACAAGAAAATAAAGTTTCTACGATCTGATCGTGGAGGAGAATATTTGAGTTACGAGTTTGGCCTTCATATAAAACAATGTGGAATAGTTTCACAGTTCACACCACCTGAAACACCACAACGTTATGGTGTGTCCGAACGTTGTAACCGCACTTTATTGGATATTGTGCGACCTATGATGTCTCTTATCGGTTTACCACTATAGTTTTGGGGTTATGCATTAGCGACAGTTGCATTCACTTTAAAGAGGGCACCACCGAAATCCGTTGAGATAACCACTTATGAACTATGGTTTGGCAAGAAACCAAAGTTGTCGTTTCTTAAAGTTTGGGGCTGCGATGCTTATGTGAAAAAGTTTCAACCTGACAAGCTCGAACCTAAATCGAAGAAGTATGTTTTCATAGAATACCCAAAGGAAACTATTGGGTACACCTTCTACCACAGATCCGAAGGCAAGATATTTTTTGCTAAGATGGATCCTTTCTCGAGAAGGAGTTTCTCTTGAAAGAAGTGAGTGGGAGGAAAGTAGAACTTGATGAGGTAATTGTACCTTCTCCCGAATTGGAAAGTAGTCCATCACAGAAATCAGTTCCAGTGATTGCTACACCAATTAGTGAGGAAGCTAATGATGATGATCATGAAACTTCAAATCAAGTTACTACAGAACCTCACGGGTCTTCCAGAGTACGGTCCGCACCAGTGTGGAACGGTAATCCTATTCTGGAAGTCATGTTACTAGACCATGATAAACCTACAAACTATGAGGAAGCAATGATGAGCCCAGATTCCGCGAAATGGCTTGAGGCCATGAAATCTGAGATGAGATCCATGCATGAGAACAAAGTATGGACATTGATTGACTTGCCCAATGATCAGTGAGTCATTAAGAATAAATGGATCTTCAAGAGGAAGACGAACGCTGATAGTAGTGTTACTATCTACAAAGCTAGACTTGTCAAAAAAAGTTTTTTTTGATAAAGTTCAAGGTGTTGAATACAATGAGATTTTCTCACTTGTATCGATGCTAAAAAGTCTGTCCGAATCATGTTAGCAATTGCCACATTTTATGAAATCTGGCAAATAGATGTCAAAACTGCATTCATTAATGAATTTATTAAAGAAGAGTTGTATATGATGCAACCAGAAGGTTTTGTCAATCCCAAAGGTGCTAAAAAATTGTGCAAGCTCCAGCGATCCATCTATGGACTAGATCAAGCATCTCGGAGTTGGAATATACGCTTTGATAAGTTGATCAAAGCATATAGTTTTATATGGACTTGCAGTGAAGCCTGTATTTACAATAAAGTGAGTGGGAGCACTACAGCCTTTCTGATAAGTATATGTGTGTGACATATTGTTGATCAGAAATGATGTAAATTTTTTTTGGAAAGCATAAAGAAGTGTTTGAAAGGAGTTCTTTAAAAGAAAGACCTCAGTAAAGCTACTTACATATTGAGCATCAAGATCTATTGAGATAGATCAAGACGCTTGATAAGATTTTCAATGAGTACATACCTTGACAAGATTTTGAAGTAGTTCAAAATGGAACAGTCAAAGAAAGAGTTCTTGCCTGTGTTGCAAAGGTATGAAATTGAGTAAGACTCAAATCCCGACCATGGCAGAAATAAGAAAGAGAATGAAAGTCATTCCCTATGCATCAGTCATAGGTTCTATAAAAGTATGCCATGCTATGGACCAGACCTATTGTATACTCTGCCCTGGTTTGGCAAGGGAGTACAATAGTGATCTAGGAGTAGATCACTAGACATTGGTCAAAATTATTCTTAGTGGAATAAGGATATGTTTCTCGATTATGGAGGTGAGAAAAGGTTCGTCGTAAAGGGTTACATCGATACAAGTTTTGGCACTGATCCAGATGACTCTAAGTCTTAATCTGGATACATATTGAAAGTGGGAGCAATTAGCTAGAGTAGCTCCGTGCAGAGCATTGTAGACATAGAATATTTTCAAAATACATACTGCTTTGAATGTGATAGGCCGTTGACTAAACTTCTCTCACAAGCAAAACATGATCATACCTTAGTACTCTTTGGGTGTTAATCACATAGCGATGTGAACTAGATTATTGACTCTAGTAAACCCTTTGGGTGTTGATCACATGACAATGTGAACTATTGGGTATTAATCACATACATATGTGAATATTGGTGTTAAATCACATGGCAATGTGAACTAGATTATTGACTCTAGTGCAAGTGGGAGACAGAAGGAAATATGCCCTAGAGGCAATAATAAAGTTATTACTTATTTCCTTATATCATGATAAATGTTTATTATTCATGCTAGAATTGTATCAACCGGAAACATGATACATGTGTGAATACATAGACAAACTTAATGTCACTAGTATGCCTCTACTTGACTAGCTCATTAATCAAAGATGGTTATGTTTCCTAACCATAGACATGAGTTGTCATTTGATTAACGGGATCACATCATTAGGAGAATGATGTGATTGATTTGACACATTCCGTTAACTTAGCACTTGATCGTTTAGTATGTTGCTATTGCTTTATTCATGACTTATACATGTTCCTATGACTATGAGATTATGTAACTCCTGTTTACCGGAGGAACACTTTGTGTGCAACCAAACGTCACAACGTAACTGGATGATTATAAAGGTGCTCTACAGATGTCTCCTAAGGTACTTGTTGAGTTGACGTATTTCGAGATTAGGATTTGTCACTCCGATTGTCGGAGAGATATCTTTGGGCCCTCTCGGTAATGCACATCACTATAAGCCTTGCAAGCAATGTGACTAATGAGTTAGTTACGAGATGATTCATTGCATAACGAGTAAAGAGACTTGACGGTAACGAGATTGAACTAGGTATTGAGATACCGACGATCGAATCTCGGGCAAGTAACATACAAATGACAAAGGGAACAACATATGTTGTTATGCGGTTTGACCGATAAAGATCTTCGTAGAATATGTGGGAGCCAATATGAGCATCCAGGTTCCGCTATTGGTTATTGACCGGAAACGTGTTTCGGTCATGTCTACATTGTTCTTGAACCCGTAAGGTCCGCACGCTTAAGGTTTCGATGACAGTTATATTATGAGTTTATGTGTTTTGATGTACCTAAGGAGTTCGGAGTCCCGGATGAGATCGGGGACATGAAGAGGAGTCTCTAAATGGTCGAGACGTAAAGATCGATATATTGGACGACTATATTCGGACTTCGGAAAGGTTCCGAGTGATTCGGGTATTTATCGGAGTACCAGAGAGTTACGGGAATTCGCCGGGGAGAAGTATTGGGCCTTATTGGGCCATACGGGAAAGAGAGAGGGGCTGCCAGGGCAGGCCGTGCTCCCCCCAAGGCCTAGTCCGAATTGGACTAGGGGGAGGGGCTGCGCTCCCTTCTTTCTTCCCTTTTCTTGACTCCTACTCCTACTACATGGAAGGGGAGAATCCTACTCCCGGTGGGAGTAGGACTCCCCAGGGTGCGCCATAGTTGAGGGCCAGCCCTCCCCCTCCTCTCCTCCTTTATATACGGAGGAAGGGGGCACCCCATAGACACAACAATTGATCCCTTGGATCTCTTAGCCGTGTGCGGTGCCCCCATCCACCATAATCCACCTCAATAATATCATAGCGATGCTTAGACGAAGCCCTGCGTCGGTAGAACATCATCATCGTCACCACGACGTCGTGATGACGGAACTCTCCCTCAAAGCTCGGCTGGATCGGAGTTCGAGGGACGTCATCGAGCTGAACGTGTGCTGAACTCGGAGGTGCCGTATGCTCGATACTTGGATCGGTCGGATCGTGAAGACGTATGACTACATCAACCGCGTTGTGCTAACACTTCCGCTTTCGGTCTACGAGGGTACGTGGACACACTCTCCCCTCTCGTTGCTATGCATCACCATGATCTTGCGTGTGCGTAGGAAATTTTTGGAATTACTATGTTCCCCAACACAGGCTTCTCAACATCGCCGTTGCCGCCACCACCGATGCTGTCAGGCTGCTCAACGTTGCCGCTGCCTCCGCTGACGCCCTCTGCCCCAACGACGACGCCGATCCCCGCGCCCCTGCCCGCCCCGACACGCCGCCCACCGTGCATTGGCGCCCCCTGTGAGCACCAGCCTGCTCCCGCACCCCTCCCCTGTCCCGTGCCCCTGCCCTGCCCTGCTGCCGCCGACGCCGGCTCTGGCGCCGTGCCCCTACAGATGTTTTTTAGATGTACTTGGTCAATTTTTAGATGTTTTTAGATGCTATTTTTAGATGTTGTTAGATGCTATTTTTAGATGTTTTTAGATGCTATTTTTAGATGTTTTTCTGTAGTATATATACATATATAGATGTTGTTAGATGTTTTTGTATATATATGAAAACTTGGTCAATTTTTTGTCTGGTAGATGATGATGATAATGATGATGATATTGATATATGAAAACTAGCTTGGTCAATTTTTTTGTACTAGATGATGATGATGATGATGATATATGAAAACTTTTTTAGATGTATATATATGATGATGATGATGATGTAATTTTGTTCAGTGATATATATGATGATGTAAATTTGTCGATATATATACCCCCTCCCTGATAACTTCGACATGAGGGGGGGGGTCGATATACCCCCTCCCTGATAACATTTTTTTCTATGTATATGTCGTCGTTGTCGATATACCCCCTCCCCGATAACTTCGACATGAGGAGAAGAAGAAGGAAAAGAAGAGGAGAAGAAGAAGAGGAGAAAAAAAAAGAGGAAGAAGAAGAAAAAAAGAGGAGAAGAAGAAAAAAAATAGAATTTTTTCTATTTTTTCTTCTTCTCCTCTATTCCTTCTTCTTCTCCTCTTTTTTTCTTATTTTTGTTCTATTTTATCTTATTCTTCTTCTTCTTCTTCTCCTCTATTTTCTTCTTCTTCCTCCTCTTCTTATTTTTTTTATCGAGAACGAGGGTGTCGGGAACTAGGGTAGAGGATCGAGGGTCGTCGAGGGGTCGAGGATCGTCGAGGGTCGAGGATTGTCGAGGGGTCGAGGGTACGTCGAGGGTCGAGGGTCGTCGAGGGGTCGAGGGTCGTCTAGGGGTCGAGGGTCGTTGAGGTCGAGGGTCGAGGGGTCAAGGGTCGAGGGTCGTCGAGGGGTTGAGGGTCGTCGAGGGTCGAGGGTCGATGCGTCGAGAGTCGAGGGTCGAGGGTCTAGGGTCGTCGAGGGGTCGAGGTCTAGGGTCGTCCAGGGGTCGAGGGTCGAGGGTTCGAGGGTCGAGGATCGCCGAGGGTCGAGGGTCTCCATTTAACAAGAATGCCCCCATTATGGATGTGCACAAGTTGGTCCATTTTTTCTGATCTCATTCATGGCTACATCATTTGTTGGAAGTAACAGGCGTATGACGCTACAAAACTCTTCAAGGTTGTTTTGAAACGGAGTCCCGGATAGGATGATTTGCTTTTTGGTACGGATTTCAGCAAAGGCCTTCCAAATAGCGATATTCGGAAGGCTCTTGCTGAACTTCGTACCAAAAAGCGAACTATCCTATCCGGGACTCCGTTCCAAAACAATTTTGGAGAGCTTTGTACCGTTATGCGCCTGTTACTTTCGGCAAATGATGAAGCAATGGTTTTCTTGAGATCAGGAAAAATATGGACCATTTTCTGCACATCCAGAATGGCGCCATCTTGTTAAATCCCTTAAAGGTTAAGAGAATCTGAGCGGTCGAGGATCGGAACTAGCTAGGGTAGGGGGTCAAGGGTCGTTGAGGGGATGAGGGTCGAGGGTCGAGGATCGCCGAGGGGTCTATGTTTGCTACTATTAATATATCCATCTCTCATGTTTGTATATTAATTGCCATGTTGTAATATTTGCAGAAACTATGGATCAACAAAGAGACTTCGAACAAGAAGAGATATTGGGGGACATAATCCATGGCGGAGGTGATGTCTTGTTGTTTCTCAACGACCTCGAAGAAGGTCTGGAAGGAGAGGAAGCATGCGGTGATCAAACAATGGAGGAGGAAAATCATGATCATGGTAGTGGCTCCCGCGACCGTGATGACGGCTCCGGTGACCGAACGGAGTCGGGATCAGCTGTTGTAAAGTCCGGCAAGTTATATATATATATATATATATATATATATATATATATATATATATATATATATATATATTAAGCATGTGCTGACTAGCTAATTGATGCATTAATTGTTTTGGTGTGTACATATATTAACTCTTCTTTCTTCTTTTATAGCCCTCCGGATCAAGCAAAACTTCGGTAATGAGACAAGGCCCGAAGAAGAAGTTGCGCCTGGATGAAAGGTTCATGATCATAGAAATCACGCACGATGGCCAACCGATTAAACCCCTCCGTACCAAGGAAGCATTTTTTGCTCAGTGCGGGGTTCTTGTTAGGGACATGATCCCGATTAGCATCGAGCAATGGAATCAGCCTAAGAAGGAAGAGCTTCAAGCTTCTTTTGTCGAAGATAGACAGAAAGCTGATCTTTGGACCACGTTGAAGGTAAATTTCACCCTACCGGAAGAGGAGGATCCGGAGAAGCCAGTTATAGAGCCATTGATCAAGTCTCATGATCTCAAGAAGATGGCAGGTCTATTCAGGAGGTGGAAGAATGAGTTGAAATCAACGTATGTCGACCAAGACAAGACTCCAGAATTTACCGGCCGATTTGAGAAGATAAGAGAGCCGCATTTGTGGCTCATAAGACATCGGAGAGGAGTAAGAAGATGTCAGCGATTAACAAGACAAATGCTGCAAAGAAGGAGCATCACCATCGCACGGGGTCAGGTGGCTACCTCAAAACTCGGTCGTTGTGGGACAAGGCTGAGGAGGACCTGATTGCTAAAGGGGTCGAACCAGAGACATTGCACTCGCCAAACTGTTCAAGGACTTGGAAATCAAAACAAAGATGCAATATTCTTTCCTTACGAATATAGGTGAGTGTTACTGACTTGTGCATATTCGGTTTCCCTTATTACTCGAGATTGTAGTAATGTAATTAATGAGTTATGCATGCGTGCGCAGCTTCCACTTTATTCTGCTAGAGATTAAGCTTGAGCTGGGACTAGTAACCATCATAGACTCGAAACGAAAAAAATCCGGAGGAGTATGCGACCATGACTAAAATGCTCGAGAAGAAAGTTCAATCGATCATTATCGCACCATATCGGCAACTTTGTTCATTTCCTGATATCAAGTAATTGTTTTCTTTGTCTGGCAGCGTTTGGAAAAAGTTCACCGCACAAGCTCCGGGACTACCGGCGCAGCTGCGATTTAACCACCCGAAAGTAAGTACTACTAGCTAGTTCCGCGCATCTCCCATTGATTCTAGCTAGTTTCATCAATACCATTTAGCATGCTTGCTTATCAGTTTGATTGACCTCTATTTCTTGTAAAGTGGTTGTGGCAGGAACCCGGAAATAATTACTGTGGATACTACATTTGCAAGTTCATCCGCCACACGACCTGTGAGCGGGGCTACTCTAAAAAACAACATGAAGTGCTTAAGCAATAATATTCACAATTTTATTTTATTACCATCATTTGTGTTGAGTTTCATTCATATATATGTATTGACCACCTTCTTCAAATTAGATGTAGCAGATGCAGGATGAACTCCTACCACAAGATCGCATACAAGCAATTCAAGAGGAATTGGCGGGATTCTTTCTTGACCACGTCATCGACAAAGACGGAGAATACCATGTGGAAGTTGAGTTCAGATGTTAGGGGATTGTAAGAGATCTTATATTGTATATACGTAGCCAGTAGCCTCGGATAGATATATGAAAACCTGTTGTTCGACCAATCTCTCAGAGAAGGAGAGGTCAATCACTTCTCTCTGTATATGTTCATGATCGATGATCTTCTGTACTTAATGTTTTCTTTCATTTGCTTACTAGCTAGCTAGCGTGTCGAGTCCTCTCTATACGTATAATACATAGCGTCGACCAAGCACAGAGATAAGAGAGGACACTTCTCTCTATTAGCTAGCTAACACAATATATGAAACCCCTAAATTAACCCTACAAAACCCCCCAAAACCCCAAATCCCCCCCTTCAGAAAAAAACAAAAACCCCAGCCCCTGAACTGCTGACACGTGGAAGCCTCTTGGTCCCGGTTGGTGGCACCAACCGGGACAAAAGGCCCTCCTGCCTGGGCAAGCCGCAGCGGCCACGTGGAGCCCCATCTATTCTGGTTCCTAGGCAAACTGACACTAAAGGTATTGGGCTTTAGTACCGACCCTTTAGTCCCGGTTCGACAACCGGGACAAATGGGCCTCATGAACCGGGACAAATGTGGCTTTTTCTACTAGTGCATGCAATACAAGAAAACCGACGGCAACTCATATCCAAACAAAGTGAGTGGCACGTCCGCAAATCAATATAGCAATTTTGTCATCAGTTGGCTCATCATGTGGTGGTGCTTATATACAATATGTGGCATTTAAAACTTGGGGTCAGCAACTAAGTTACCTACAACTCAGAGTCTACACCATATTTAATATTTACACTTAAATGTAGAAGTGACTTGTTGTGAAGGGGCAAGTAAATAGATCACCTTGCCCTATCATTGCTCCATTCAAAAGGTTGTTGAACACATATCAATCAGTTTCAAAAATAAGTTTAACTCGAATACTAGACCAATGAATGCAATTAATTTGTCCAAACACAAACCTAGTTGATGTATACATACTTGCAAATATAAATTGTGCATCGGTACATAAATATTGATAAAAACACAGTTGAGGTTAGTAACTAAAATATAAGCCCCCCTGAAAGAAAGTCAATGATCATGTGTATTTTTGTTTGTGTCTATAGTACCAAAAAACTTGGCATACTACTTAAAATCGATGGGACTAAATGTCCTTCTTACCTAGAGTTAACATTCAGATAGAAAAACTGGATGGATAACTGCATCTAGAAGCATGAACAAAGTCCATATCAGCTCTAGGTATAGAGCAATTATCCAGAATTCACTTTGTCTCTACTCTAGGATACACCATCTTCCTTATCCAAGCGTTAGTAAATGGGAACAAAAAGGCATTCGTCATTAAAGGGGAATACACCTGGTTATTAAATGGACACTACACGAGCCGCTATTTCCACATAGATTTTCCACAACATGATACCTTATGATAACATCGTTGTAACAAACTATTAGCTATATGAACTCTAGCTTATCCAAACAACTAAACTAATTAATATAATGTAGTTGCACTCAATAGTAGATTATTAACTACCAAGGCTGATCTTTAACCTATGAATAGCAACCATCTCTTACATACCATATTTGAAAATATAAAAGAAGCATACTTCAACAAAAAAAAGCTTACAAATCTCTCAATAAACTGAGAATTGAAAATGTTTCACCAGTCCCCCAAAAGTTAGAATGTGGGACACGTATTACAGAACATATCACACTTAATGATTAGGATGTGTATGGCTATGTTAGCCATTGTTGCCGGAAGAACCCAGCCCATGGAAAACACATGGTAAGAGGGAAAGAAAAAAAACAAGAGTTTAAGAGGAAATTAAGAACAGAACAAGAAGAAAAAAAAAGCACCAGAGGTCAAAGGCAAAATGGATACATAGACGATGAATGTTTTGTTTCTACATGCTTTCTTAATCATCTATTCTACTATGAGTGGACATAGTGTTGGTGCATAATATGCTCTATGAAAGCCTAGATATTTGACTACACTTTTAATAGTATTACATGTAGACTCTTGCTATGATAACAGAAGACATACTAATTCTATAATTAGTGCTAGTGCAGACCTACTCAATTTTTTTGCAAATTTTGTTCTTCCAACTCTCAGGTCATTGGTCCCTTGATTTAACCTGCAAAACAGTTTGTCATACTCTTTGTAAGGCCTCGGCCACAACCATCGGTGCTCGATCATTATGCCTGATTTGCTAGATATACATATGAAACTCTTAGCTACGTTGTAAATTTATTATCTAGATCATGGCAACTTACCATGTGTTTGCTACATACATGAATTCTTGGATATGCGACAATTTGACTTTCTAGGTTCATTGTAGTTATTTGTGTGTTTGCTACATATATGAAATTCCTGGCTATGTGGTGGTTTTGCTATCTGGATAATGGCAACTCTTTCGTGTTTCATGTATCTTTTATGTAATTCTTGGACATATGTTGGTCTTATTCTAAAGAACATTGCAATTTTTATGTGTATTGCTATATAAATTTGTGGATATGTTCAGATTTTATCTCTAGATCATGGCAATCTTTTTCTATGCTAGCTATACGCATAAGAAATCTTGGACATGTGGTAGTTCCTTTTCTATATCATGGAAACTTTTGTGCACTTTTTTGTGGTGCTTAAATTTGGTTTTATGGGGTTGAGATAAATAATAAATGTTCAATAAAACTATATATATTGCCACTATTTGTATAAACTATCAACATCAACCTCCTAGTCGTGTTGTCTTATCGAAATGGTGCAAATACCTGCTGCAAAAAGTAGCAACCACATAAACGTGTGCACATAGTTTTATATGTACTTGAAAATACTTCATACAATTTTAAATAGTGAACCATGGAAATTTTGTATCGTATTTTTTCACCTTTTTGGCACCTATCTGTGTGTTTGACATGTGACAGAAAGACTTGGCAGTTTTATGTAGTGGGTCATGGAAAAAAATCTGTGGCGAATTTTTTTTGATATATGTGCAACCTATATATAGGTGTGTTTAACATGTGTTGGAAGAATTTGTGGTAGGTTTAGTAAGTGAAAAAACATGGCAACTTTATGTACTAATTTTTGTTTTGCATATATGTCACTTGACTTTTTTTTCGTGTAATATGTTTTTTGTGTTGGTAAGTCAAGTTTAGCTGATTTTTCAGATATATTTATGGTATAATGCATGGGAACTTTTGCTTTATGGACATGGTAACTAGTAATGTCGATCCATCATTAGTCTTGTCATCAGGATTTTAGATTAGGCCATAGCAATTTAGTAATCTGTAATGGATAACACTAATGCATACTTTTCTCCTTGGGGAGATTTGGATTCTTGAAATGTAGATTTTTGTGCTATTTTGGGGGTCATCTGCAACTACCTAGCAAGGATTTATGCTATGGTCCTGCTCACCATTGAGAGGGTTGTGTTATTGTAATTGGGACTAGATCATTGATGGCGCATGTTGCTGCGCCCGTTTGTTTCTATGGTATAATGTTTGGGATTGATGCATATATATGGACGGATTTACTTGTCAACATGCTACCTAACATATTATGGCGGTGTATAGATTCCACCTAAGAATTAGATGGTTTTATTGGAATGTTCATATGTACTATATTTGTTGGGGTTACACACTCTAAACCCTACTTCCATGACCCAGTAAAAGAGCTCCATTATCTACATCGGTGTCGAAGGTGTCTATAAGACCATGGGCTTCGATCCCTTTGCAGACCATTGTAATTCAAGAATTTAAAAGAGATCTAACTAAAAGTGCAAAGATCAACATACCAATATAAACATAAATGTTATTCAATAAACATCAAGAATGATTTTGGTGCTCACCTCGATTTATAGGTCAATATGACAATTGATACACGTTTTAATTCATGTAGCAATTACCTTTGGTAAATAAAACATCAAGCCGCAACAAAATTCAAATTTAACATACTGAGGATAAAATAATAAAAGTATTCATGAACATAATTGTACCATCTTCTAGAAGGTTGTGGCTCTTAGTTTCTATAGCCTTACCTCTCCTATCCTGAACATGGATTAGTCCTTAGGGCGGCTCACAGGTTTTGGCATTCTTCAATTGCTCTTGTGCTCGCCATTCTTGACCGCCTTTTGCTTCACTGGTGCCACCTGCAACTCCTTCTCAGCGTCATCGTCTTTCAGAATTTGATATCCAATTGGTTCTTCTAATTCAAGACAAAATTGATGCGACCTTTCTAGTGTCAATGACACGCATCAATGGTGATAGTCATAATTAATGAAACAAATGAAATCTGAGGTGCTCATGGAAGGTTATTGACTTTGCCGTTCTCCTACAGAAAGCAAACAAGTAATGCTTGGTAAGTATAAATTTAGGAATATTATACAAAGGCACCATGGCTATTGGGTCAAGTGTAGGACAAGGTACCAATTGTTCATCTGGAGGATGACGATATTTGTTACTTATTAACAATTAATGCATGCTTTCTGAATGTAATCTGAGAATCATAGAAAAATGTCCTTTGTAAAACATGAGAAGTTCAGAATCAACATAATAAATGCAAACCCATCACGCACAATCCATTGTTGCAACATTCCATTGATACACTGCATGCCTTATCTAACATTGCCTTCCTTAAGTAAGCCATAAATAACAGTGTTATATGCCAGCATCTAGTAGGAAAACAAATAATTGTGTTACTGAGGCTAGCTTGTCAGGTTTGATAATATTTTGTGCGGGATAACTTGGCATGACATCGAGAAAATCAGATTCGGATTCTGTAACCCGGTAAAAACGCAGGCACTCACAAATAAGAAATAATTGTGTGACTGAGGCTAGCTTGTGAATAATATTTTGTGTGTGATAGCTTGGCAGGACATCGAGAAAATGAGATTCAGATTCTGTAACCCAGTCAAAACACCGTCACTCACAAATTAGAGAGCAAAAAACTACCTAATGCATTACCTTCATGTAGAACTACACAATATATCTGAAAAATGTTCCACGTGATTCAGTGGAAGATAATATATATGATCAGAACAATAAAACTACGGATGACGATATATACAACAACAGAAATTTAAGATGCTGACTGGCTCCTGTATATTGTACTTGATAGTTTGCTGACCCCTGCATATATAGCGATTGGTTTGCTTTTACTAACTTAAACTGCTGCAGAGAAAAAAATGCAGGAAAAGGGCATATGGTAAGTAAAAGAGCATATTGTAAATACTGAAAGTATACCATAGAAACTACTTGAGTACACCATAGAAACTACTTGAGGCTCCTGTATGAAAAACATTTGCATGTTGTCAAGTAGATGATTCAAAGGCTATGTTTCTGCAAATCTAGGCTTTCCTTCAGCAAAAGAAAGTGAGGGGAAATACAAATCCAGATTACAAGCTAGACTGCATATGATTTTTTGCTACCTGAAAACCAAAAGAGAGGGAAACAAACAAGACAAATATACGGTACTACGATCAATAGGTTCAGCGATTTACTGCAGAATCCAAAAACATTGACGTACAAGGATGAAATGTCTAGCTATGTTAGAAGTACACTGAACAAACAATTTAGTATCGACGCTCTCAAGTAAATAAATGGTACTCTCCATTCTTGGTTTCCTCTTCTCAATCAAATGGCACCTCTACACAAAATAAGCATTCTACAATCTTTAAACATGAGAACTGAATGGATATGGCAATACCACAGTTAACTAATACCAGAAGGCAAGTTGTTTCATTGTTCTTACATGCCCACTTTCTGGAGATTAGCATGTCCATCATTACAGCTCTAAACAGGTCAAAAACATGAAAAGTACTACAGGAAAACTTGACCTCTTCGGCTCACTGGTCTTTTTTCTGCAGAACAAGCAAGAGTTTTGTTTGTTATCCAGTAAGAAATCAAGGAAGAACAAAAGTACAAAATGGTTACAACACTAAAGCCTTGTGCTCTCCAGATGATCCACTCTACCACCACAACAATTACTTGTGGATGCTGTTTACACTGACCTCTGTTTAAGGTTAACTAATTTCATTGTGTGCAGTTAATTCACGTTCATATTGTATGAGTTTAGTGGCTATGTATGTGGAATTTCAGGCCACTTTTGCCTTGTCGGACCTTAGTCCATCTGTGAGAGGATCCATGAGGACCTTCCTTCACATTCATATTGATGCTGGTTGTATGTACTAATTTTGAAAAAGAGGGAAATAAGATTTACGCTCAAATACAAGCACAACATGCAGAAATTTTCAGGCAGAAACTGAAGGAACTGAAGACAAAAAAAACGCAGCGTCAATTTAATACCCATATATCTCCAACAGAATCATCTAATCAGCACGGATACTTCGTGGCCATGTGTCTTGCTAGTTTTTAGTTTTTACTGGAATTTGGATACCTAGAATTGGAGCGCTTGCATTAATCCTCCTCATGCGCCACCTCCATGATGCTGGGGCACAACTCCTTGCACTGCATTCGCAGCCTTCTGCATGGGGAGATTGTGCTCCCTCGCCTTGTCTCCCTGGCAGCCTGGTCGCTCCAGCGGGCGCGTTCATTGCACCGTACAACAGAGGAAGGGATCGAGGAGAGGAATACGCCGCTGCCGCCATCACCACCTAGCCAGATGCGATGTAGGAGGGACTACCAGAACCAAGATGAGGAAGAGCAACCTAATCGGTCAGCCATGGCTGCCTGAGACAGTATTTGCCGAAGTATGGGGGAGGGTGAGGAAGGAACAACGGGATCGTCGGGATGGTAGAATGGAAAGCAGGGAGGAGTAGAGGAAGAGCAAGGGACGCCATGATAACGGGCCTGGAATTATTGGCTGAGGCGAACGCGGTGCATCCATTGCCATTAATGCTTCCTCAATCCCCAGCTAGTGGGATCTCATGCGACGCTTCGTTGTGCCGTTGCTGCCCCTTGCCATCGCGCCCGGGAAGGCCTCGCGGAGTGTATGACGGATGCCTTTTTTTCCAATTCAAAAAAAAACATATGGCTGACTCGAGTCCCAGTAGGCCCAATTAACAGCAGACCGGGAATTTTGTTGCCAGAGCAGTGGCCCAGCCCATGTAGCGTGAATAGTGCGGCAACAGAATCTCAGGAGAGAATGAAAGGAGATCTGATGGTCAGAAACTCACACAAGTCCAAATCCGACGGTTGAAAATGTTGATGGCTTCAGAGGGCTGGAATAGTGCACGGTTGTAATGTATTGTAGCGTGAACAGTGCGGTAACAGAATCTCAGGAGAGAATGAAAGGAGATCTAATGGTCAGAAACTCACACAAGTCCAAATCCGACGGTTGAAAATGTTGATGGCTTGAGAGGGCTGGAATAGTGCACGGTTGTAATGTATTTAAATTGGGGGTAGTTTTCTTGGAAAAGAAGGTGGGTTTGGGAGTAGAGTTGTCCTGGCTAGGTAGTATTCTAGGTTGCTCCCATGGCTAGGTTGCTCTATCACGTGTACGTTCACGTAGAACTCATGTACATTTATATTAGGTATGCCATTAGTTACATTGCTCTAGACCATTGAGGATTTATTCTTTTGTTGCACATTCAGTAGCAACTGTTGTTCTAAATTGAGCAACCTAGCCATGAGAGCAACCTAGAAGTAAATATTTGGAATGAGCATAATAATTCCATCTTTAAGGGTATGATGCCTTCATTGCTTGCTTGGCAGGAAAGAACTAAAGCATATTTGTGTCTTCTTTCTTATAGTCTCTCTATGGTGGACTGGTGCTTGTTCATAACTATAATTGTTGTCGCCCGAGTCTCCTTCAATCACCTTCCATAAGGAGTCCATGTGTTCAGCTTCTTCCATGTTCGTTTGGTGGTGGCCGGTGTTATTGTGCAACTTTAGTTCGCAGGTTGGGTGCCACTCGTGGCATCTTTGGAGATGGAAAGTCACATGTGTTGCTTACATGTGTTTAATAAGGCTTTATTTTCATTTGTCATCTTTTGTAAGTATGGATTTCTTGGATAGTAAATCCATAAGGGAGGGCAATAATCCAAGTAAAGGAGGTGTAGCGGGCATGGAGTTTCTGCTTTGGGGTGCACATGCACCCGGATGAACAATTACCTATAAACAAATAGAAAAAACAAAACAAAACTGTTTTTTGTGTGATAAATATTTATGAGTGTTTCACATGTGTGCACAAATTCGTGATGGGATATGGTAAATACAACAAAAACGATGCTCCAAATAGATTAATTTTGAAGAAAAAAATGGAGCGATGATTTTTTTAATTTTCCCCTCACATCCATGAATGTCGTTTCATAACGAAAATGTACACACACTCATAAAACAAATAAATGTTTGTTGCCAAAAAGCGCATTTTTTTAAACAAAATCGATTCTATTGTTCATAGCAGGTGCATATGAATTCAGACGAGAATGACACTTTTGATGTGTAGCTTTCTATTTTGCGCTGCCTAGAGTTTGTCCCTATGAACATATTGTGTCTCTTTTATATGTGTTAATATGGTACAGTAGGAGACTTTCATACTTTTTACAGTGTCAAAAATAAAATAAAACTAGGCATTTCCTTTTTACATGAAACACCTCCAATTCCATCCACAGACATACTTGATTTGCCAGAAAACATAAAGAATACAGCTCAATACCTATATTTCATAGTATAAACGATTCATTCCAATCTTCTCACATGCGCACTCTGCCTAGGGTAAAAGTTTTGCAGGTTGGTGAATCATAAGTCAGCTACTAGTAATCATGTACATGCAATGCACATTTTCCCTTGACTTCTTCGAAGATATCACCAAGCACAAATATTCTTCACAACCCGCAAGTATCTCGGCATACGTTGATGCGACGTTTAATCGTTCTGTAGCAGGGAATGAAGCTACCTTTGGAGTATTCCTCAAAAATGCATTTAACAATCACTATATATTTATTCAAGCAGTAGCCCTGATTGTGTTCTCAGTTTTGCAGGCAGACGCTATGGGATTGCGTCTTGCGGCTTCAATGGTCAAGGCTTGGGATGAAATTTTGTTTCTTTCTTTCCTGATTGTAGGACCTTGGCCAATGATGTGGAAGCAAGGAACTTACTTAACAATCTAGGACATTGGAAGATTAGGCCCATACTTGTGGAATTCTTCAACTTTGCTTCTTGCCCCAACTCTTTCAGGGTTTCACACATTTCTAGGACCCAAAATCTCCTTGCTCATTTTCTTGCCAAAAAGGCATATCTTTGCAGCAAAGCATCTAGATGTAATTTCAGGAAAGCCTTTGAAACTAGTACTTTTCCTTTGGAAAACTCCTCTCTGCATACTGTTTGGGATGCTAAATAAATAAAGGTGAGCCCTCTTTGACGGGCATGCTTTGCCGCAAAAAAACATGGCTAGCTTTATTAAGTCATAAATAATGCTTACATCGTCAATGAGGATAGGCAGAAGGAATCCAGGAGGCTATTCCAACTACATAGTCGGTGTGGTTAGTACGTGTAATGCCAAGTAGGTGATTAATGCAAACATTTATATTAGGTATGCTATTAAACGTGCGCTAAACATGTGCTCAATATTGGAGCAATCCAGGTCGTTGATTGACAGGGATTGATGGCTAAGATTAGTTGGATCTCGTTTTCGGATCTTTTTATATTATACTAGGTATGCTATTAATTGCATTGCTCTCGAAGAGATCATCGAGCATTTAATCTTTTATTTGCATCCAACAACAATTGTTGGTCTAAATTTAATATCCAATGGTCTCCGAATTCCTTGCGGATTTCTATAATTGAGAAAACCAAGGTCACTTTCTGTCGATGTTTATTCTTGGAGATTGGAGCATAATAATCTCAATTTAAGGGTATTAGAGCCTTGTGGCAGGAAAAAAAAACTAAGGGAGATTATTTGCTCAAAAGCATCCTCTTTATATTTCATCTATTGTCAATTCCCTGTAGCTTTCTGTTCTGCTTCCAAGGCTTGTCGCAACTCTTCTATAAGTTTGAATGCAGCACAGTAGGAGAGGCCTACTGTTTTTGGTGTCAAAAATAAAATAAAATTAGACGCTCCCATTTTTAGATGAAATAGTGCCTCCAATTCCATCTACAGACATGGTTGACTTGCCAGCAAACATAAGGAAAACAATCTTCTCACTTGCTCAATACTTATATTTGATAAAAACAAACAATAACTATATTTCATTTGATAATGATAATAATATAATAAACGGTTTACCCAAAGTCGTTCTGACCAACTCAAGTCTAGAGATATAAGCCAACGGCAGCATGCACCAGCAAGGCAGCAAACAAAGTCACTAGAGAACGACCACATGACATCTGTGGTCCAGCTATAACGAATCGAACATGTCTAACAAAAATCCAACGCTAGAGAGCCATCACGAACGAACTTAATCATATGCGGTACGGGGCAAGCGGATCCTTGGACTCAAGCTGATCATGGAACAGCCCCCACGCGTAGCTCTGCAGGGAGATGGGGAGAAAGCTGCATCCATCCTCATCACCGTCTTCAGAGACCTCCTCCTTCTCCTTCTCCTCCACGTCGCCGCCGTCTTTGCCGGCACCAGAGAGCGGCAGCAGCGGCGAGACGACGCTGTCCAGGGGCAGTGTGATCAGCACGGTGATGGACAGGCGGGCTGGCTCCCCGCCCTCTTCACCCTCGCTGCTGGGGGCAGGAGTTGGGCGAGCCATGCCTCTCACTTTCTTCAGCTTGCCATTGCTCCACACCTAGAACGCATCACAAAAGAACCACGGCATCAAAATGAGTGTCACTGCTACTGCATAAAGACTGATAAAAAAAAGGTAAAAGAAAGGTACTTTTGCAGCAAAAAAATATGACGATCGCTTTGTGTTTTCAAAAGACGAGATATTTGGGACTTTGTCTCGTTTTATTTATGTGGTTTTCAACCCAGTGGCGACCAATCATGCAGTGATGCAGACACGCGGCCTAATTAGCTGACCCGGTTCAAGTTGAGTAGTGATGCATAGACTACTTAGAATTTGATGGCAGTAGAACAATCTCTTCTCTCCTATCCCTCCTATTCAAAAAACATGTAATTGCACCCCCACCCCACATCCTTCGTTTTCGGTTTTGTTGATTTTTTACTGGTTTTTTCTTGAGAACCGGCTCAACTGACCAATCTCTTATTGGCTTACCAAATTAAATCATGTTTTTTTGGTAAGTCAATAAGTATTGATATTATAATTTTTATTAGTATTTAATCACATTAATAACAATAAAATGGCTGGCATGTGCATTGTATCAAGCAAAATGAAATAAATGCATATCTACTATTATGGCAAAATGCAAGTTGTAAAATCCGCGCGCCAATTTTCGCTCGGCAGCCGACAGCTGCATGGCTCCACACACGTAATTTTGGCCACCGCGCGGGAAAAATGACGGCGGATGAACCATTCGTCAAAAATTCGGCGAGCAATTTGCGCGCGAATATGCATGTATGTAGGTCATTTGCTGCAAACCAAATGGAGACCAGCTATTTTTCCAATATTTTAGCAGGTTCTAGAGTTACAATCAAATAAGCTATATACTTGTCAATTTTTTTGATCATGCCTTTAGTTTGGTTATATGCGAAACTTTTGGTAGGGCGCTCAATTCAAACATACCCTTATGAATGAAATAGTTGTGCAATGTACTTGTGCTTATCCTTTGCTAAATATTGTAGATGAAATGAACGTTTGCACGACTGTGTACACACTACACATATATATAATCTAATGCTATCATGATCAGACAAAAGCACTTCCCAGGGAATAAAAACTAAGTCAATAGAGATGGGTGTTGTAGCGATACCTGAGCAATGTCACCGATGGTGACCAGGAGTGCACCATCGCTCGCGCCTACGGCCTTCCACTCGCCGCTGTCGTCCATCACCCAGCTCGATGCACCGGCTTCCTGCTCCCACTCGCAATGGAGTCCCACGACGTACGGATACGCCTTTGCGTCGCCGGCGGCCGGAGGCACCGCCGGCTCGCCCGAGCCGACCTTGGAGACCCACACCAGGCACCTCGCCTTCCTTCCCCCCTCCTCCGCGAACGGCTTCTCCCCGAAACCCACCCCACCAGCCCCAGAGAAAAGCCCCACCACCTGCATACCCACCTCCCTCATCAGCCGCGCGTACTCCAGCGCCGCCGGGAGCGCGTCCATCCCCAGCTCGTCGACGTCGAACACCATGACGGGTTCAACGCCGGCGTCCATTTCCTCACCCTCCGCGGAGAACCCGAGCGTGGAAAGAGTGGACGCGCGCATAGCGGACGCGTCGACGCGAGACAGCTCAGCGAGTGCAGAGGATGGCAGCTGGGAAGGGATGCCATGGCCGACGAGGTGGAAGTAGCCCACGTCGCAGGCGGCGCGAAGGGAGGCCAAGTCAGGGGAGTCGAGCAAGACAAGCGGAGTCGCCGACGAGCGGATTCTGAGGCGAGAGGGGGCGCCTAGGCGGAGGACTGGAACCGGCGGGGAGAGGATCATGCGGTCGAACAGAGCAGTGAGCGTGGCGTCGGCGGTGGAGGGGAGCGGCATGTGGCCTTTAGGCGTTGGCGGAGGGGGTCTGGGGAACATGCTGTCCTCGGAGACTGCTCCTGGGAAGGACCCGACGGCGAAGGCGGCGCCGGGGGACGGGGTGCTGGGGGAGTAAGCCATGGAGGTGGGGTGGCGGAGACGGGCGGAGCGGCGGACAGGGATGGGTGTGGGTGGGAGACCGGTGTAGTGTTGCTGGGCGGGCAGGTGCTCTGAGCGTGTGCGAGCAGGCGACTTTTATAGCCGCCGCGGGTCCTCGCTTGGGCCCTGTCGCTGAGCGTGTGGTGGGCCAGTTGAGGGGGACGGGTCGTACCTGGACCGGTAAGCAGGCCGGAACAAAGGCCTGCAGAACCACTCCCTCGAAATTAGGGTTTTTTTTTCACGCCGCAATGGAGGCCATAATGAATATTTATGGGGAGATCTCGCAAGATATTCTGTGAGATTCGATTTGATATCAGCGCTTGCTGACTTGCCAAAAGAAAAAGATTTTATTTGGGAAGAAAAATATCACGTGCGGCTCCGCATCACTGCAAATTTCCAGAGTACATGCGCGATGGCCTCGATAAGAAAGTCATAATCCAGAAAAGGAAAAAGGCTAGAAAGGGAAAGGAAATAGGCGGAGCGACGAGCGCGATCTGAATCGATCGCTCCGGCGATCGATCGCCAAGGAGTCGTTTCGCATAACTCCTGCAGAAAGCAAATCGTTGGCCTCAGCTGTCGAGAGCCCACACGTGTAGCTGTAGGCTTCTAGAAACAACAGAGCCTTTCGTTCACAGGCCAACCGAAGCTGGAGCTGAACCATCGATCGGTATCGTTGCGTCCATTGGATGGCAAGAGCACGAGACATCTCACATCTATAGTACGGATTTTCTGCTGGTCGAGCCTGATCACGGCAAGTCGTTCGACACATTGACCTTCGAGCTCGAGCTCGAGGACACGTGCCATTCCGGCACGACACGCCACTTTGTCGATTCGGTTAAACTAGTGCCGAACAGAGTGCAGCGTCACCCTTTTCTCACTTTATACACCTTTTTTGGTCATGGCTCTTGGATCATGGAAATGTGTAGGTGCATATTATTGTCAACCCACACAAGTGTGGTACATCTCTTTAGAATATTATGCGGCGATACCATGCTGTATCTATCTGCTGCTATTTGATTATTATCGTTCGTGCATGCTTTGTTTTGTTGGCACCTAAACAAACAAAATGGCTTTATCGTCAGGGTTGAGATACTACCACTGGCCTCTAATAAAAAAATGCAGGGGACAAAAGTTTCAGCGATAAGCATACAGAGACCTTCCCCAGAAAACAAGCTTGTCGACAACTACGTGACACTCTTTGCTTATGTTTTTGCTGTTGGCTGGCGTGTTAGGTTGGAGAGCATCTTAATCTTAATCTTGTTTCCTTGGTGATCGTGTTCCATCGAGATTAATTCGTGGTTCTGCTCACTCACTGTGTAGTCTAAATTGCACATTCAGAATACAGAAAATCTGTATAGTCTGTCTGTATTGCATTCAGAATCCAGAAAATCTAGATCACCGCAAGTCATTAGATTTTTTTTATTTTTTTTTAAGTTTTTCTCTCTTTCTTCTTCATCTTTCTGTGTAGACCAGCAAGGTTTTTTTCCTGATGGTACTTCTTTTTCATTTAGTTTTCTCTGATGGTACTAAGAAGAAAGTTTCTTCATTTTTAAAAGTAGTGAATTTAAGTAAAAAGTTTCTTCATTTTTAAAAGTAGTGAATTTAAGAAAAATCAAACGGCTGCATGTTGCACCCATAGATGGACCAGCCAGGTAAGAGTGCCTACATCATCAGTTAACAAAATGTAAGTCAACGGGCGCTGAAGGTGCTGAATAGGAGATGCCTGCTAGCCCTTTTATTCTTTTGTCGGTCACGTTGCATTCTCGGGTCGCTCATTTACCAGTTTTTTTTAAAAATGAAATGAGAAAATGTTTGTGGATCTAGCAAAAGGTTCATATTTTTTTAGAGGTTCACTAATTAAAAAAAATGTTCATGGGCTAAAAAGCTGGATGGATTTGTAAATCAATTTGGAGATTTGAAAAGGTTCATGAATTTAAAAAAATCATATTTGGAAAAAATCACGGATTGAAAAGGTTAAAGAATTAAGAAAAAAGTTTGTAGATTTCAGATAAGGTCATGAATCTGAAAAGGTTCATGGGTTTCACGGATTTAAAAGAAGCTCACGGAATTCATAATGTTATGAATTTAAAAAGTTCATGGATTTGAAAATTGTTCATGAACTTAAAAAAAATCACAGGTTTGAAAAATGTTAACAAATTTCAAAAAGTATGTTTGTTTTGCACATAAAAAAGTTAATGAATTGGGAAAAACATGGATTCTAGAAGAGTGTCCAAATTTGCAACAAGTTTGCGGATTTCAAAAGAGTTCATGGATTTGAAAAAAAATATGAATTTCAAAACTTTCATGAATGTGAAAAAGATGATGATTTTGCAAAAAAAAAAGAGGAAGAAATAAAATGAAAAAGGGAGAAGAAGAAGGATAAAAAAACATCGAACAAAACATGTCCTAGAAAAATGAGGGGAAACCGCTTAGAAAAACTGGTAAAACTTTCTAGAAGGTTCACAAAATCGTTGAGAAAAGAAAACACACGATGCGAACTTGTGTATTTTGAGCGAGAAAGTGTTACCCTACATGGGCGAGTTACAACAAAACTCGCTTCTCTAGGAGGAAGGGGGGAGGGTGTGCCTTTTACCGGAAGCATCGCAACCAACGCTTAAGGCACCAAATAGCGGGATTACTAATTAAGGGGTAGCCCTTGTAAACATCACTCCACTTTTCTCCGGTGCTAATTGGCGCACTTCATGTCACAACCTGGAAGTTTCCCTTCTTGCAGATTCGTTCTTGTTTCAAAACGGTTTATCTCTTGAACCGTGTGTCTAAATCACAAATGTTTTCCACCGTTGAATTTCACACCGATCTTCGAAACTAGATCTCGTGTTAATAGGTTTTGTTGAACTTTTTTCACGAAACCAGGAATAAAAAACAAAAGGATAAAAATATAAACACAAACAAATCAAAAAAAAAATGAAAAACCAAAAAAGAGGAAAAAAATGTCCAAAAACCCAAAAAATGGAAACCAGAAGCACGGTTATGCTTTTTCACCTTTCTTAAGCACGGATGTGCTTTCTCCTTTTCAGGAACCATGATTGCACTTCTCGTGAAAGCACATGTTGTGCTTTTCTATTTTCGAGGGGCATAGTTGTGCTTCCCCGAAAAAAGAAAAAAAAACATAGCTTATGCAAGTGTAGGTTATGCTTCTCGTGCAAACATAGGTTGTGCTTCTGGCGGAAGCACGAGTTGCATTTTTCTCATTTCAGAAAGCACAATCAAGGTTCTCGTAGAAGTACATGCTATGCTTCTCACAGAAAAACGTTGTTTTCCCAAAAAAAACACCAAAACCTAAAAAACCCAAGCAAAGGCTAATAAAAGTATGAAAAAATATCCAAAACTCATAGACCCGTAATATATATATTAAAATCTAGAGAGAGCGCATGTGCGTGACACGTGGCGGCAGTTGAGCGTCTCACTTGGTGCGCTCAAACAAAAAAGACCTTTCCGAGGATCCGCCAAAGATACCGTTAGTTAATTGCTCCCATCAAATAGAAACCAGTCTGCACTATAGCACCTGCCTAGGTGGAACGAATACCCAAGTGCACACGCATGAAAGGCTCGAACCGAAGGGAGCTACTCCCTCCGTCCCACAATATAAAAGTGTTTTTGGCACTAGTATCTAATAGCTCAGAAGGCATGCTTTCTTTAACTAACTCGGTTTGTTGTTGTTTGGAAAGGTGAGCTAATTGTATCACATTTGTTGTGCAGAAATGGTTTGAGGATGATCCCGGTATAAGTAAAAGATCTTCGGGCTTTGCCACATCCATCTTTGCGCTTGGAGCAATGACACAGCTAGTGAGGTTTCATGAGACGCATTAATTGCTGGTTGAAAACTATTCCAAACCCCCTCTCTGGCTCTCACGGGTCATTGAGAATTTCTGGAAGGGTTCCAAACATTTTTCTTGCTCGTAAAATTACTCGGTACACTCTTTTTGAGTGGGAAATGATCCGATTAATGTCCAAGCATTGGGCAAGAAAGAAAAATAGTAGTTGCATAGAGACTATAGGGGTAATACCTCGTGAAAGAGTAGCTTTTGTCTCTAGTTTGATGTGGTGTCAAGAAGTTTTCCCCTCCTGTAGCGCGAGAGGCAAAACCGCAAGCGACTGTGTCACTCATGCAAGCACCGGCAAGGCTGACAGTTACTCTCCCCTCCGTCCGCCGTGGGCAGCGTGACGGTGGGAGAACCCCGGTTCTCTGCTTTGGGCTTGTAGATAGGGTTAGCTAGGGTTAGGTTTCACCGTGGTGGTGATGGTGCCGCGCCATAATAAGGTGATGCGGTTCCACCTCCACCATGACATCTCGTGGGGCGGCACGAAGGATCTGCCAGCTTAGTCTTCTTGATGCTCCTGCGCAACAGCGGGATTTGTTTTCTTGTGATATCGACGATTGGAGGATGGCGGTGACGCGATAGGTAGTTCGTCAGCTGGGATTTGGTCCACTAAGACTTCATCGATCAAAACAGAATTGTCGGATCCTCAGCGTAAATTCCTGAAATCCTATGGGGTTGGCGAGGTTGGGATGCTTCTGCCGGTGGTGTCATCTGCTTGTGCAGGGGTGGAGATCTTTTGGACTTATGGCATATATGGCATCGACGACTCTTTTCTCCAGGGCGATGATCCTACAGGATCGGGGACGGGCAACTTCCCATCCGCCACCAACATGGACATGCTGGCTCTGGCAGTGGAGCATCGGTGGAGGCGCGCCACCGGCCTGTTCTAGAATATGGAGGTAGTTAACTCCTATTGGACCTTGTTGTAATTTTCTTCCTTGTTGGGGTTGTTTGTATTGCTGGTGCTACTAATAGACCTAAGGTTTTTTCCCGCAAAAAAGGACAAAAAATAGTGTGGCGTCCTTTTGCCTTCCAGTCATCATGTGATTGGACTTTGGCAATCTTGTAAAACTTATTCTCTCATTCTATAAAGATATGGTACGCTTAAGCGTACTTTAAAATAAACTTTACACCTATGCAATGATACCCAATTATAGTAGTCTAATCCTTGGATCAAAGAAGGCGTGTTAATTTTATTAGAAGTTACAACGGTGCAATGTTTGATTAAATTTATAGAAACCAGAATCTGCAATATCAAATTAGTACCATGAAAAAAAATAGTACCATGAAGTACACAATAAAAATATCTTCATATTGTATTTTTTGTTGTAGTAGTTCATAGTTTTTTTCCTATAAACTTGAACAATCTTTTCAAACAATCTTTTCGCCATTTGATTTCAGACGAAAATTATACGACTTATTTTCATGCATGGAGGGAGTTCTATTTGTTCCAAACAGAAGTACTCCTGGACGAGCACTACATTCTTTCTACCCAAAAAACGAAATCTAGACAGGTACTTCTAAGCTTCTTCTTTTTTCTTTTTCTTTTTTGCGGGAAGACAGGTACTTCTAAGCAAAGTTTAATACAAAATTGTTGATATCTTTGGCTGCTAAACAAACATGAAGTTGGCCCACAAGTCCACCATTCTCATGAAGTGTCCTTTTCACAATTCAATTATGAGCAACTAAAGTTGCAATGTACTCCCTCGGTCTTAAATTAGTTGTCTTAGTTTTATGTAGACACAGATATATTTAACACTAAAACACGTCTAAATACATTTTTATCTAGACAAATCTAAGACAACTAATTTAAAACAAGGATGATACAAACTATACTAGTATTAATAAATTACAAATAGAAGCAAGCTGGACGACCTGCTTAATTCCCTAAATGTATAATTCTACGTGAACGCGCCATGATCAACCATAACGTCGAATCTAAACCTCTGACTGGAACCTGGAGCAACTGCTCCTCCGGCAGCAGAGTGGCACGCACACGGTTTTACTCAAACTTTTCCCACCCCATGTAGTATCAACCTTTCCTAGTCGGACATTTTAGATGATTCACAGCTAAAGGAGTATAAAAGAAGGGAAGAAGAAAGAAAACGAAAGAGAAAAAGGAGAAGTAGTAACAGGTCTCACGTTGTCGTGCATAGCAGCATAGGTACAAGAGCTACTGCATTTTTTTTTGAGCGAATACAATATCCATGGGCCGTTCAATGTATATCTCCAACTGAAAATTGAATGACCGGCCAGCAGCCCAGTAAGCAAACCTTGCTTCAAACAAAGGGGGAGAAGAAAGGAAAAACGGAGAGAAAGCGGCAGAAGCAACAAACAGGACTCATGCAGGGTTTTTTTTTAGCAGGGACTCACGCAGGTACAGGAGGAGTGCTCCTAGTTGAGGGAGCTCCTACCTGCCGCTCTCTGCGGCAGGGACTCGGGGGCACGCACAGGGGTTCGCCCCGACTGGGCCGGCCCAATTGTTTTTCTTGTCTAAAAAAACAGATAGTATCATTTTTTTCTTTTTTTCTCCTTTTTCTTTTCTGCTTATTTCCTTTTTTTCTCCTTTGGAAATCAAACAAAAAAACGTTGAATTTCTCAATCATTTTTTGAAAACATGAACGTTTGTTAAAACAGAGAACAAATATGAAAATGCAAACAATTTTTTAAAGCATGATTTTTTTTTTGAATTTTGAGAACAATATTTAAAACAAAGAATAATTTTGAAAAATTCTGAACAAATTTGGGACCACGAACAAAATTTTAAAGCACGAATTTGTTTTGAATCTTAAGAAGAAAATTTTGAAAATGAGAATCATTTAAAAAAAACGAACAAATTTAGAAGCATGAACAATTTTTTAAAAGCACGATCATTTTTTGAATCTTGAGAACAAACTTTGAAAATGAGAACCTTTTTAAAAAATCCTAAACAAATTAATAAACGTGAACAATTTTCGTAAATATGAAACATTGTATGAATTTTGAGAACAAATTTCGAAAAATAAGAACATTTTTTGAAAATCCAGAACAATTTTTTGAAAACTCAGAACATTTTTGTGCACATCCACCAAATTTTTCTAAAAGGCGAAAACATTTTTCAAATTTGAGGAACACATTTTGAAAATACCTAACAATTTTTGAAAATCCAGAACATTTTTCTGAAAAAAGCAGAAACATTTTCCTAATTTGAAGAACATTTTTTAAAATCTAAGCACATTTTCTGGAAATCAAGAACATTTTTCTAAAAAGCAAAATCATTTTCCAAATATCAAGAACATTTTCTGAAAATCCTGAACATTTTTTGAGAAGTCAAAACATTTTTTTAAACAGAAACAGAAAGGAATAAAGAGAAGAGAAAATGAAAAAAAAAAGAAAACAAGAAAACGGTTCAGAGAACCTTCTAGAAGGTTCCCAAAAACGAAAAAAAAACGGCTGGGAAAGTCTAGAAGGTTACCAAAACCGGGATCTGTGAAACGTGTTAAACAGGCCGGCCCACTTAAATCGCTCGCCTCTGGTTCACTGTGCGTTTGCCCGACATTTTGACGCAACAAGCATCAAATAGGATATTCCCCTAGTTGACGCTCACGTGCGTCAAAACAAGTAGCTTCCGCTGAAGGATTCGCGCCAAACGGGCCGGCCCATTCCCACAAGCGAACCTAAAAGAAATGCCACGAAAAAAATGCAGCGTTCGGGAGTCGAACCCGCAACAAATTGATACACGGCAAACTTACTCACCTCTGCACTAGCGACAGACCCTATGTTTGGCTGCAGCGCTCAATAATAGGTATTATGTACAACGGTAGATTTGTTTTTTAATCATTCCTTTAAGAAATTAATATTTTTTTCTCGAACAAAATTTTAAAACTTGATTGAACATTTTGCGATATACGCTTAAAATATACATTAATTTTTTTTGTGAAAATATGCCGAACAACTTTTAACTACACAGTGTAAATTTTTGTGATATATGATGCACAAATTTTAAATACACATTGAAATTTTTTGTAATATACGTTGAACTATTTTTAACTACACATTGAACAATTTTTCTATAAGTATTGAACAAATATTAAATACATATTGAACATTTTTTGATATACATTGAACAATTTTAAAATTGTGAATGATTTTTTTTAAAAAGTGAACAATATTTTAAATACATGAACAATTTTGGAAATGATGAACAAACTTTGAAATTCAAACAATATTCTTAAAACAAAGTATAAAAGTAAAATGAAAAAGGATAAAATGAAAGAAAAGAAACAGAAACAGAAAAAGGAAACAAAAGGTAAAAAAATACAGAAACAGAAACAGAAAAAGGAAACAAAAGGTAAAAAAAGAAACAGGAAAAAACGGAAAAACTACAAAAAAACGGTTCAGGGAACCTACTAGAAGGTTCCCAAAACCAAGTCTCGCTCGAAGTTGGCCGGCCCGTGCGCCTCGTTCAGCGACGAACGGACGCACGCAGGCGTCATATAGGATCTGCCGTACAGGAGAGACCTCCTTTTCAGCGCCTTAAGCGCCAGGTTGGCCAACTGGCGCTCATGCGCCTCCTCGAGTGGGCCGGCCCAAATACACGCGAACACTGCGTCACTCGCTCGGTCGCTTCTTGCATCGCTCGCTTTCTGTTATTACTCTTTTCAAATACACGCGAACACTAGCTGACCGTTGACCGCTAACCATCTGAACAATGACTTTTCCAGAAAAAAAATCATGCAATTGAAAAAAAGTTTGTGAATTTGAAAAAAGTTCATTGATTTTGAAAACAGTTCATCAGATTTGAAAAAAGTTCATCGATTTTTAAACAATTCATCAATTTTGAAAAAAGTTCATCAAATTTTGAAAAAAGTTTATCATATTTTGAAAAAAGTTCATCATATTTGAAAAAAGTTCATCGAATTTTGAAAAACAGTTCATCGATTTTGAAAACAGTTCATAAGATTTGAAAAAAGTTCATCGGATTTGAATAAAAAGTTCATTGAATTTGAAAAAAAAATCACCAATCTAAAAAAGTTCATCGATTTGAAAAAAAAGTTCATCCAACTCGGAAGAAAAAAAAGGGAAAAACAGAAAACGAAAAAGAAAAAATAGAAAAAGGTAAAAGAAAAGAGGTAAAAGAAATTAAAAGCTCAGTCTTAACAAATCCTGCGTGGTGGCGCGCTGGTTACACCCGTTGTACTACGTGCGAGAGGTCGCTGGTTCGAATCACAGCTAACATCAAATCTTTTCTCTGATTAAAACAGAGAAGATAAAAGCTATTGGGCCGGCCTAGCGAGAAAGGGGGGTATGCGCCCGTTTGTCAAAACGCCTGTAGCGGGCGCTAAAGGCGCCGAATAGGGTTTGCCTGTACAGGACCTACTGCGCGTAAAACAAAACGTAATGCCATGGGCCGAAGGGAGCTTCGTACCTTATGGCCCAATGGGCGGCCTGCTTTAATTAACTCAGGTTGTTGCTCTGCGGCGTGATGAGCTAATTGTACCACATCGGTTATGGAGAAATAGTTTGAGGATGACCCGGGTATAAGAAAGAGATCCCTGGGATATGGTACACCCATCTTCGCGCTTGGGGCAATGACGTAGCTAATGAGGTTATACCGAGGCGTGTCAATTGCTGGTTGAAAACTATTTCCAAACCCCCTCTTCGACTCTCATGGGTCGTTGAGAATTTCTGGAAGGGTTCCCTCTTTGAGGGTAAAACCCACAAATCAATATGTAAAAAAAGTTTTGATAAAATCAACTTTTAACCTTTGCCAAATGTGATGTTTGGGTTGTAGCTTGTGGTACCTTTCAGCCTTTGCTTTTTCTTTGGCAGTTAAAGAAACAAACTTAAATCAAAGTAAAACTCCAATAATACTTTCATTCACAAATTCTCTCTCCGTAACTAAATATAAGACTTTTTAGAGATTCCAATACAGCTCTAAAATACGTCATTATACATCCCAATGTAGTCCATATTAAAATCTCTAAAAAAGGCTTATATTTAGAAATGGAGGGAGTATAAGATGTTTCGAATATTTTATTAATATGGATTATGTACGAACTCAAATTAGGCAAGAAGTACACTAAAATATGTCTATATACACATGATTTAGAGAAAAGTTAGAATATCTTATACTTATTTATTAATGAAGGGGTAGTAGTCTAGCTAGTACTCTTCAATGCTTCAAAAGAAACCGTATTTTATCCGAACTCAAACAGTGCAATGTTTGACCAAGTTTATTCAAAATACCATCAAGACTACAATATCATATTAGCATCGTTGAGTATTGTTGTGGGAATAAATCTGACAGTATGTAGAGGGATAGTGACGTCAGAATGTTCCAAAGAAGAGTACTCCCTCTGTTCCAAAATATTTGAAATTCTAGGTTTCTTCTAAGTCAAACCTCTTTAGGTTTGACCAAGGCTATAGAAAATATACCACCATCTACGACACCAAATGGTTTTATTAAATTTATCTAATGTATATATATTTGTTGTTGTGTATCTTAGTATTTTTTTCTATAAACTCGGCCACTTAAGGGAGTTTGACTTAGAACAAACCTAGAACTTCAAATATTTTGAAGCAGAGGTAGTATTCCCCAAAAAGAAAACTACAAACTTGGCCACATGTCCACCATTCTCATAAAGTATCTTATTTCCCAATTCAATTTTATGCAGCTAGGGTTAAAATGTATGGACTGACATAAGTTTCAATTAAAACAAGCTGAACCACATGCTTAATCCCCTAAATGGACAATTCTACAGCAAGAAGCCATGGCCAACCATGATGTCAAATCTAAAAAATGAGGAAGCAAAAAATAAAATAAAATAGAAGTATCAGCAGGTCTCACGGAAGGGAACTTGGTGCACCCGGGTGCCATCCCATCCTATATGCACAAAATAAGTTAGTAATTGTAAAAAAATAAAAATAAAATGTGATTTTATGGAATCAAATATGATTAAGTATTTTACTCGTATTAAAATGTTTTGTCAGGGAATAACTCCCGTTGAACTCAGGGCAAAAAAATCAAGGACAATACAGTGTGAATAGTACTTGTATATAGCATTTGATTTGTTTTTTCGCCCAGAATACCATAAAAGTCAGTCCTTGGCGGATCTTTTTGTACGAGTTCAATACATGATCATATTTCATTTCAAAAAAAGTTTCAGATTTTTTTGACATTTTTTGCAAACTATTTTATGCATATAGGGTTGCTGGCACCGGGGTGCACCAGAGTATGTTCCCAGGTCTCACGTTATCACGTATTGGTACAAGAGTTTTTTTTTGTGTGGAAAAACAGAGTGAATACAAGAGTTTTCTTTTGTGTAAGTGAATGCAAGAGCTACTGCAAAGGACAGGACGTGGTACCAAGGGCTGGAAGGCGCCCCTACTGGATCTCCGTCCTTGGACGCAGATCTGCTGGTATCTAATGGCCCAATGGGCCTTCCTGTGTCGTTGATGAGTTGCTTTTTTCAAAACGGAGTTGATTGATGAGTTTAATCGTACCACATCGGTTGTGCAGAAATAGTTCGAGGACTGACCGGACTATAAGTGCGAGATCTCTGGATAGAGATAACTCATCCTTGCGCTCAGTGGCGGATCCAGGATTTCGAACTTGGGTGTTCAAATTTTTTCCCTAACGGGACATCTAAAATGTTCACATACCAAGAGTTTTTTCCCCTAGCACAGTAGCAATACCTAAATAGCTTAAAGAAATGACAAAATTTGAAGATCATCTACTATGCAATAATACATTTTCTCTTCATAGCCACAAACACGGCATGGCATCATTATCATCATGTACTAACAATGATGATATGGCGTCAATGACTCGTGTAATACTAGGCAAAATTAGCGACGGTAACCGGGTTGGGGAGCTATCTCGCAAGAAAAACCTTGGGTTGGGGAGCTAGTGAGAGGGAACCAAGCTAGTTGCGCCGGCCAATTGGGTTGTGCACAAGTATTAAATCGAGATGCTTGTTGACACGGCCGGCTTATATGAATTAACGTGATGTTTATGTGGATCCGCCCCTGCTTGCGCTTGGGGCAATGACGCAGCTAGTGAAGTTATACCGAGGCGCGTCAATTGCTGGTTGAAAACTATATCCAAACCCCCTCTTTGGCCATCACTGGTCACCGAGAATTTCTGAAAGAGTTCCCTCCCTGTGAGGGTAAAACACAACAAAACGAAACGTAAAATCTTTAAACACCACGTTACAGTCATCTTCCAGCCCTAAAAGCACCTTGTGCACGGACGAGCACAACTGAAGATCCAGAGCACCCGGCCTCTTTCTCAACCAAAGAGGATCAAGCATCGACATTTGCTTTGATCCATCCAGCAAAGGCCATCTTCTTTCCTTAACCATGATTGTTGTCTTTGTTGCCTCGCCTCGCTCAGGTGAAGGCAGACAGACTTTTCTCGTCCCCAAATTATGTAGTATCAGCCTTTCCTTCCTGGTCCGCTAAACTTTCGATCCCATTCCGGTACCGACCGCGACCTCGCAGCGGATGTTCACGTGCAACCAAACTTCCATGTACATCGAAAACTACCAGAGCGCACCAGCAGCCACGACTTGCGCACAAGGGCTCACTGATCCAATTCCAACGTAATCTGGAATCGAGATGATGATCAGTAACCAGTCTCTTGAGCCCTGGTGGTATTGCGTCCAAATCTGATAATGAGCCGATACATTTCTGGTCCTATATGAAGCTGAAACCGGAAGCTTGCCCGCGCGTTCCGGCCGGGTCCTTGACCCCTTCCAAACCGCATGTCCGACAGTACCGTTTTGGCTCGACGCTTCCTCGCAGATGGCTACGAACGCAACTCCCTCTTGGCCCTTGTTCTGACTGCGTCGCCCGACCCGTCGTCGATCGATGGTTGTCGTCATTAGCCGGCCGGCCCTGGTTTCTCTTCCGTGCGTCTGTGAGCCGGTGACGATATGGGTCATGGGTACATGCCAACCTGAACGCTATATAGACTGCACCCCTGCCTTACAAGAAAAGGGAACATGGCGACAGCCGCGCAATCCACTTGAGCGACCCATCCTTGCGCAAACTAATGCTTCGTGTCCCTGCTCTCCGCTACCACATCAGATACCAGCAGTCGAGATCATACCCAAAAGCAGAGAACTCCCCGTCCATCCCTGCTTGGACGCGAGAAGGACGCGAGGAGAAGCAGTTGGTGCCCCACCAGGACAAGCGAGAACCGGGCCGGGACAAGAGTGAAAGATAATAAGCGTTCTTACTCCCTCGAGGGGAGCCGCGGTTCTATTTATATTGATTGATGCGGCCGAAGCCAAACTTGGAGTACAAGGAATATTACAAGGAGTTTGAGTAGGAGAAGGAAAGGAGTTTGAGATGGTACGGAAACATATTCTCTAACACCCTCTCTTAATCTTAACTACCCTAGATTAAGATTACTCTTGAACTCCTCAAATGGTCTTGATGGCAATGCCTTTGTAAAACCGTCTGCTACTTGATCCTTGGAGGAAATAAACCGTATCTCGAGTTTCTTGGCTGCAACCCTTTCTCGCACAAAGTGAAAATCAATTTCGATGTGCTTTGTCCTTGCATGAAACACAGGATTTGCAGACAAATATGTTGCTCCCAAGTTATCACACCATAAACATGAGATACGATTCTTCTTGATTCCCAATTCCTCAAGAAGTGATTCAACCCAAATGATTTCTGCAGTTGCATTTGCCAAGGACTTATATTCAGCTTCTGTGCTTGACCGTGACACGGTGGCTTGCTTTCTGGCACTCCAAGAAATAAGGTTAGACCCAAAAAATACTGCAAAGCCTCCAGTTGATCTTCTGTCATCACTGCATCCTGCCCAGTCAGCATCAGAGAATGCACTCACAAGAGAGGAATTAGACCGTTTGAAATGAAGTCCTATTCCCATAGTATGCTTTACATATCTTACAATTCTCTTGACAGCTGACCAATGTGCAGAAGTAGGTGCATGCAGATATTGACAAACCTTGTTGACAACAAATGAGATATCTGGACGTGTGAGAGTTAAATATTGTAATGCTCCCACAGTACTCCTATACCTTGTACTTTCCTCCTCCTGAAGTGGCACACCTTCATATGCTGAAAGTTTTTCTGAGGAAGACAAAAGTGTAGGAACTGGCTTGCAATTCTTCATCCCCATGCGAGACAGAAGCTCAGTGATATATTTCTCCTGATTTAACACAATTCCATCTTGAGTTTTCTTGACCTCAATACCTAGGAAGAAATGCAAATCACCTAGGTCTTTCAAGGCAAACTCTGAGCTCAAATCATGCAGAAGTGCATTAGTAGCATTTTGTGAAGAACTTGCAACTATGATATCATCAACATATATAAGCACAAAAATGACTACTCCAGCCTTGTTATAAATAAACAATGATGTATCAGCTTTGGAGGCAATGAAACCAAGATATTTCAACTGTAAGCTCAATTTGGAGTACCATGCTCTGGGTGCTTGTTTTAAACCATAGAGTGCCTTGTCAAGCTTGCAAACATAATGTGGTGACTTCTTGTCCTCGTAACCAGGTGGTTGTCTCATAAACACTTCCTCTTCTAGAATGCCATGCAAAAACGCATTCTGTACATCTAGCTGTCGTAGACTCCAACCCTTGGATACAACAATGGCTAGCACAAGTCTGATAGTTGCAGCTTTAACAACAGGACTGAAAGTGTCCTCATAATCAATACCATAACGTTGTTTAAAACCCTTTGCAACGAGACGTGCTTTGTACCTGTCAATGGAGCCATCTGCCTTCTTTTTAATTCTGTAAACCCATTTGCAATCAATGATATTTTTACCTTTCTGATTTGGTACAAGATGCCATGTCTTGTTCCTCATAAGTGCAGAATATTCCTCATCCATTGCCTTCTTCCACTTAGGATCATCAAGTGCACTATTCAATGTTGTTGGTTCTCCTGAAATACACAACATTCCATATGGTATAGTCCCATCTTTTCTTATTTTAGGATTTCATATACCTTTCTGTAATCGAGTCATAACTCGTGAAGAAACTGCTGGCTGGACCACAGGAGCACTCGCCGCAGAAGATCCCGAGGAAGCTGCATGTGATGACACAGGCGAATCTGGCGCCACCTGCGCAGAGGATCCTGTAGCCGTTGGTGTGGCCGCTTGTGTGTCCACCACACGGGTGCCAGCCGCCCGAGCCGGCACAGCGGATCGACCGCCCGACCGCGGTTGCAGGCGCGCGCTGGGCGAGGGAGATTCGGCCCCACGGCTGGTCCCGCCTGCTGCTGAGGTGGCGGCGTGGGAGTGGCGCGCGCTGGGCGATGCGGATTCGGCCCCGCAGCCGACCCCGCAGCTGGTCCCGCCTGCTGCTGAATCAGCGCTGCGGTTGGTGGGAGCGCGATCCGAGGCTGATTTGGCCGCGGGATCCGAGGTCTGCGCACGAACAGGAGTTGCGGGCGCCGCCGGATCAGCTTCGTCATCTGTGCCAGGTTCGTCTCCTTCCTCAGCATGAAATATAAGATGATCTTGAGCTTGATTTTCGAAATTTTGATCATTTTGAGCGCCGTTTTCACCAGGGACCTGTACAGGCAACAGAGAAGAACCAATACCAGCAGGAATATCATCACTTTGGTTAGTACAACTGTCGCCCCCATGATCAAAAGACCGAAGATGTGGAGGAAGAAGAAGGATTTCCTTGTGGAGAAGTGCACCAGCATTGGGATGAAGGGAAGCAAAAGGGAACACTGACTCATCAAAAACTACATCTCTGGATATGTAGACCCTACCAGTAGGAACATCTAGACATTTAACTCCTTTGTGCATGGGACTATAGCCTAAGAAGACACACTTTTTGGAGCGAAAAGCGAGTTTGCGTGTGTTATAGGGTCTGAGGTTGGGCCAACATGCACAACCGAAAACACGAAGAGATGTGTAGTTGGGTGTGACACCAAGGAGTCGTGTAATAGGTGTTTCAAATTTGATGACTTTACTAGGAAGCAAATTGATAAGATAGGTAGCGGTTAAGAATGCTTCATCCCAGAATTTGAGTGGCATGGATGCATTTGCTAGCAATGCTAGCCCCATATCAACTATGTGACGGTGCTTTCTTTCAGCAGATCCGTTTTGTTGGTGAGCATGAGGGCAAGAGACATGATGTGAAATACCAAGTTTTTGGAAGAAAGAGTTCAATTTTTCATACTCACCACCCCAGTCACTTTGCATAGCAATGATCTTGGAGTTCAGTTTGCGTTCAACAAGGTTTTGAAAATTGATGAAGACTTGGAATACATCAGACCGTTTCTTTAACAAGTAAATCCAAGTAAATTTACTATAGTCATCAATAAAGCTTACATAGTAAAAAAATCTCCCAACTGAAGTAGGGGCTGGTCCCCATACATCTGAAAATATAAGTTGTAGAGGAGCAGTAGACACACTAGTAGAGATGGGATAGGGTAATTGATGACTTTTTGCTTGTTGACACGGATCACAAACTGACTCAACACTATTCTCATAAGAGAGTTTATTTTTGCTAAGAACATATTTAACTATGACTGAAGATGGATGACCTAATCGACTATGCCACCTTGATGATGATGGCTTGGTGACAATATTTGCTTGTTTATTGGACCATGAAGAAGATGATGATGATATGAGTGGATAGAGGCCTCCCACGCACCGTCCTCTAAGAATGATTCTCCTTGTGCTCAAATCCTTAACCAAGAAAAGTGAGGATAGAATTCTATAAGAACATTATTATCAAGGGTGAATCGATGAACAGAAACAAGATTTTTGGAAGTTTGAGGAACATGCAAGACATCTTTAAGGTGCAAATTTTTCATGGGGTTTTGAACAATTGAACTACCAATGTGGTGATATTCATACCAGAACCGCTTGCCGTGCGAATTTGGTCGCCTCCGTTGTACTTCTCCCGTACTGTCAACTTGTCAAGTTCACCTGTGATGTGATTTGTTGCTGCACTGTCTGCGTACCAATTAGTGTCCACGCCATAGAAGACAGCATGCGCCTCCTTCTCTTCTTGATCATTCTCTTCATAGCGCCACCAGCAGACACGTGCACCTCCTGGATGATGTCTATAGCATATCTGGCACTCAGGATAGTCATGCTGCTGCTCGCGTACCTGCTGTTGCTGTTGCTGTCGAGGGCGTCCTCTGAATCCGCCGCCTCTATTTGCAGGAGAAGGCTGGCGGTCACCGCGGCCGCGCCCTCTTCCTCCTCGCCCACGGGATCTACCACGGGACTGGCCGCGGCCTCTGTAGACGGCGTTGGCAGATGAATGAAACCCGCCTGAAGACGAGTCTCCCAGCATCTCCATCCTCTGATCAAAGGCGGAGATCTGAGCGAAGAGGTCATCGGCGGTGATTGTGTTCTTGACAGCGCCGATCGCCGCCACCACGGAGTCGTAGTCGCGGTCGAGTCCTGCGAGTATGTAGTCCACCATCTCCGGATCAGAGACGGGACGACCAGCGGCAGCTAGTTCATCCCCAAGGCTTTTCATCTTCGCCATATACGCCGAGCTCGACATTGTGCCCTTCTTGTTATTGGTGATCGCGATCCTTAGATTGGTGATCCGGGACTGTGATTGCGAGGCGAAGAGATTGTTCACCGTCGTCCAGAGCTCATAGGTGGAGTCCTTCCCGACGACTTGCGCAAGGATTTCTGGAGACATGGAGTTGAGAAGATATGACAGGACCTGCTGGTCTTTGGCGATCCAGGGCCCGTACAGAGGGTTCGGCTCGAGGGCCGTCGTCTTGTCCGCCTTCGTGATCTCCACAGTCTTGGGTGGAGCGGCGTCAGAGTTGTCCAGGAGCCCGGTTACCTGCGCACCTCGCAGGGCTGGGAGCACCTGGGTCTTCCAGAGGATGAAGTTTCCTCTTGCTAGCTTCTCAGATGGCGGCGATCCGAGGTTGAGGCCGATGCCGGATGAAGAAGCCATGGAGACGATGATATGTGGTTCTAGGGTTTTGATTTGTGGCTAGATGTAGGAGAAGAGGTGGCTCTGATTACCATGAAAGATAATAAGCGTTCCTACTCCCTCGAGGGGAGCCGCGGTTCTGTTTATATTGATTGATGCGGCCGAAGCCAAGCTTGGAGTACAAGGAATATTACAAGGAGTTTGAGTAGGAGAAGGAAAGGAGTTTAAGATGCTACGGAAACATATTCTCTAACAAAGAGGAGCTCAGGAGCAATTCAGATTCCTCACGATTCCACCCCGACTACTTGCTCTCGCGGAAAGCGGCCGCTCGCTGGCCCCGGTCGCTCTCCGGCTTTGTCCCGGCCAGCGCGGGCTTCGTCGCGTCCGAGAGCACGGCGCGCGAAAGCCGAACCATCATCCACTGGCCCTGGCCGCATGCATGCATGCGTGCGCGCGCTCCCGGACGGACGGTGCGCGGGAACATCGCTGTTGCCGCAAAGAAGGTCTTTGGACGACGCGCGCAGATCCATCACTTTTCGCTGTTCCGGTAGGTGGCCGGCTGAACAGTGGAACAGATACATGGTTCCGGGAACGCGCGGATGAATGCTGGATGGCTGACAACGACGACGGCCTACGAGCAGTGTGACAGGCTTCTTGTCATTGGGTCTGTACTGTACCGTGCGCCTGCAGATGAGACTTGACGGCAGTTCGGCTCGCAACTGATCATTGCGTTAGGTTCTCCACGGGTCGCCGTCCGTGGAGACGTACGCATGCTTGGCACTCGAAGCAGCAGCCTCGTCAGGTTCTTGACAAAGTGTGGCAAAGAAGTTATGGGCCTGTCATGTGTCTGTCTGCTTAGATTCAGCCACAGCCCAACACTGTTAACTCCTCTCGACGTCTCGACTCTGAGCTGAGCACAAACAAAAACAGAGAAGAAAGGGTGTGTGTGTGTGCTCCAAGGCCGCCGGCCGGTAAGCCCACATCATTTTCCCGGTGGAACAGCTAAGGCGTTGCCGTACAAAGAGTGCCTTCCAGTTGAAAATGATGTCGCAACCATGCAGTATGATGCAGCTTAATTTCACTGACTGAATGATTCTTATTTTCCGGCGTCCTGCATGACAAAAACTACACCTTTTTTTTTGCGCAAAGACAAAAACTGCACCTTGAAATGACCGCGAGATGATTGGGCAAAGGCAATGCCGTGGGGATGGTATCTGCCAAAGAAACTAGGCCCGTTGCTTCTGGCATAATCAGGGACAAATAAGTCATCTGAGAAAACTTAGTCAAATGGCTCAATCACATGCACATTTAGAGCACTAATACAGTGTCATGTAGTGGACAAAACCCAAGCATTCAGGCTTATATGCTCCACTGGTATGTCGATAGCTCCATATATTTATTAGGGATATACATTAAAGTTTTAAAGGCACAAATATATCATGTAATTGCTAGTTAGCGACACCATAAGCGATACTACTATCAAGTTCTCTAGTTAAACTTTCTGAATTTGCTATACGGCACACACAATACACAAATTAAATTGTTTCTGGACAATACAAAACTGAATGAGATACAAATGTCAGGTGAGTACTCTTTTAAAAGAATGTTATACTCCCCCGACTTCCATGTCGGCGGATACACATAGCCACAATATTATTGAAGTTGATACAAGATAATGCAACCAAAGCATCAACAAGCAAGTACATGACATTGGCAACAATGATAGAACCATGACAAGACATGACATGTAAACACTTATGACTAACTCATCTTCTTCCGCAGCAATGCCTTCAATAAGGAAGAACACACCACAGCAACACCTATGATGGCCAAGGCTAGAGTTTTTATTCTCAATGACAGGTTCAACCAATCAAGGCCAGAGTGTCGGCCAAGGCCAGACCCATTTCAGCTCAAGCCCATGATCAACTTATCTCTGTCAATCAAGTAATGAATCAAATCTCTCTAGATCCAGGAAGGGACATTTGGCAGTACTGTTGGGGTAAAAAGATTGTTCCTCCAAACAAGTGTACAAGCACATCATGGGTACCTCTAAGTCTCACTGTATCATCAAATGGCTCTGGAAGTGTGCAAGTAGAATCAGATATAAAATCTTTTTCTGGTTGGCTCTTTATGTTAGAGTGAGTACAAGGGGTCTTCTAAAAAGCACTGTATCTTCAAATGGCTCTGGAAGTGTGCAAGTAGAATCAGATATAAAATCTTTTTCTGGTTGGCTCTTCATGTTAGAGTGAGTACAAGGGGTCTTCTGAAAAGGAAATCTTTCCACACCCCCTCCTTCAATTGTGCTCTCTGCAATGAGAACTATGAGGAAAATATTCTGCATCTTATGTGGGATTGCACCTTTGCGCAGAACTGCTGACTGTCTATAGCCCCAAGAAAAACAAAGGAATATCTTTCTATGACGAAGTTCTGCTTCTTCATCATACTCTTCCAAACAAGATTGCTATGCATATTGTTATTCTAGGTTGCAGGAACATTTTTTCGCAGACATTGATAGAAGGAAAGGAATGGTACAAACATGGGTACAACACATGATACGAACGCAAACATGCGTGAACATGGTGCGTGGAGCAAAGGAACAAGGGATGCTAGGCCGGAATAGAGGATACATCACAACTAAACCTACCAAGCCCGACCTAAGGGCGGAAATGCCGAACCAACAAGGGCACCAACATCTACATAACCGAAACAGGGGACATCGCGAGCGAGCAAGATAGCGCCTTCAAGAAGGAGGATGACGCCGAGACATCATCGCCATACGGTCCGGAGGAACCAGACCTAGGGTTTCCCCTGAGCTCGAAGAGGGCCGCAGCCGAGGGCCTTGACAACACCTCCAAGTAGGAAACGACATCCACAGATGTCGTCGTTGCCATCGTCGGCAAGCCGAGCAGGGATTTCTCCCTGGCCTAGAGCTGAGTAATCCCATAGCCACCGTGTCTGGAAAACGAAGATGAGGACGCCAGCGTCGGTCGGAGCCACCATGTTGGAAGGGGGTTGGCAGGGCTGCATCTGCCGTCAGAGGGTGGCACTGACTCCGAACCCACGAGCATCAGATCTGGCAAAAGGGGAGGCATTGAGGCGTACAAGGTAGGGCAGGAGGCGAAGCAAACCATGAGGGGGTTGGGCGACGGCGAACAGCAACGCCGACAAGCTAGAACTGGAGGGATGCAGATCCTAGCTACTGTGGCCATAGCCGTTGGGCGTCGGTGAGCTGGAAGGAACACGACCGCTCGGTCACTGAGGCCAGAGCCACCCGGCGGAGGATGCCGACAGCCATTGATACCGAAGAGACGCGGGTCCAAGGTCGCCGGGACTGGAGCAGCTCTAGCAAGTACCCGCCTTGAGGGGCTTCGTGACTGCCACGAACACTGTAGTCTCCTCACCACTGCGTGAGCCATCGCCGTGGCTCGGGGGAGAGGAAGAGCCGCCGGTGACGAAAGGGGATGCCTACAGGAAGGCAGACCGCTAGCACCTCCGCGACCGACCGTAGTACCTGAGTCCAACCCAAGACCAGCAACACCAGCAGAGCTGGGCCGCGCATGGAAGGAGGAGGCATGAACTGCAGCGGGCGGTGCCCAGAGGCCGTGGCCGGCATGCCGCACCCGCCACCGGACAGGCAGAGACACGCAGCAGGCTGGAAGAGGGCACCCACGCAGGAGCATTATGACACGGGGCCGGGGGGTGGGGGTAGCGCGCAGGGGACGGATTCGCCCCGCAACCGCCATCCCCGGGCGCGACACGGCCCAGCCAGCCGGCCCTTCAGTGGCGGTGCGGACCGAGGGGTCCCTGCAACGTCAGATCTAGGTGGCACGAGGCGGGCAGGGAAGCACGTGGTGTTGGTGTTGGAAATATGCCCTAGAGGCAATAATAAAAGGGTTATTATTATATTTCCTTGTTCATGATAATTGTCTTTTATTCATGCTATAACTATATTATCCGGAAATCGTAATACACGTGTGAATACACAGACCATAACATGTCCCTAGTGAGCCTCTAGTTGACTAGCTCGTTGGTCAACAGATAGTCATGGTTTCCTGACTATGGACATTAGATGTCATTGACAACGGGATCACATCATTAGGAGAATGATGTGATGAA